>NW_021636197.1:0-146454 GCF_004799145.2 Neltuma alba
TGGATTGGGATAAGGGCTGGTGGTGTAGTCATTTGGCGAAGGAGATAGTTCAAATGGAATTATATAGTGAGAATGGTTCAAGATATAAAGTGGGACATGGATGGAATGACGGTGATGGTTCATGAAATGTTGATGAGATAAGGAAGGTATTGTGGTAGGGTTCATGTGATGGAATCTTGGCTCATGATATGGATGATGTGAAGGAAAGTGTTCAGAATGTGGATTGTATGGTGGAGGTGGCAGGTCATAATGTTGTCCTAACAGTAGATGTTGGTTTGTGTATGAATGGAATGAAGAGGTACGGTAAAGGGAATATGGAGGGTCATTCATCCAATCATTGCCATGGTTATGGTTTGGATAGGGGTATCATGTCTTTGATAGGTCCCATCCTATTCTCTATGATCCATGTGTGCCAGAAGAAGATCTAGTTCCTGTTGTATAGCATCAAGCCTTTGAGAAGAATTATCACCCATCAGAGTAGTGTCACCTACAAAGAGGAAGGGTGATTAGATGGACCTAAATTATTATTAAACCAAGCCATAAGAAAGCTAACAATCAGTTCCCAAAGAATTTTTCAGAAATTTTTTTTTAAGATAAGGGACCCTTCGCCGCAGCGAAAAGAAGGTTTGCCGCGGCAAAGATGTCCAGAAAGGGAGAATGGAATCTGTTCAACACGCTACGCCACGGTGAAACATAAAGTTGGTCACGGCGAAGGTGTCCCGAGAGGGATTCTCACTAAAATTTGATAAGTTGGCCGCGGCGAAACAAGGAGTTGGCTGTGGTGAAGTGTCACAAACAGTAAGAAAACCAGAACACAATAACAAAACACAGAGAATGAAAATAAGAAAAACTTAAAAATGCAATGAATGCTATGAAGGGTATGAAACTATATGCAAAAATCGAAATCAAAATCAGGATCTTTGTTTGTATATCTCAAAATTTTTATGCAATGCAATATCTATTATGCACAATGCAAAATGTAACCTTACAGGCTCATAAAACCCTAATCAACCAAAGTTGACAGTTAACTAGCCTAAGGAACCAACTTAATGGCTCCCCAGCAACGGCGCCATTTGACGAGGACCTTTTTGTCGTTCACCTTGGGTTCTCAATCAAAAATAAATCTAAGCTATGTAATATAGTGCAAACTCAGGTTGTTTCACTTTTGGAAGCCTTTATTAATTACCTAAGCTAGACTAAATGCCATGCAATGCAATGAAAGGGGTTTTGGGTTTTAAGATTTAAATGAATGATGACTAAACTAAATGCAATGGAAATAAACATAAGCTACTATATTTTTGGTATTTTTGATAAGATGATGATGGAATGGAAATGAATGACAGGAAATCTCTTGAGAATGGTTTTGATGGCCATCATAGTTCACTTAAGATATTGGGAGTTTCACAAATCCATTAGGTTTTCTTAATAACAACCCCAATAACTCATTAAGTCCAATGTTTAAATCAATGAACTTTATTAATGAAAACATTGTTAAGCTTCCCTAATGTGTAATTTGAGAATGATCATGCAATTGGCTCAATGTAACCGACAATCAACTCAATATCAAAACATGACCATGCAAGATAGGAGAGAATCATGAGGGTTACAAAGAAGCATATATGTGATCACATATATTTAAGCATAAAATTCAACATCAACCAATCCAAACTACAAATGTAAATCATTAACCAATGATTACAGAATCAACCAAAGTGTCTCACTAAGAATTTACAAATCCTAGACCTAGGAAATCATAAATACATAGGTAGAAACTAAAGATTGAAACTGCAACTCCCCTTTGAAGCTTGGAAACTCATGCTACTCCACCATCTTCAAGAGTTCATAAACCCTAGCTCACCATAGCCTTGGAATCAGTTCCAACCAGAGTTAAATCTTCAGCCATAGCAGTCAGGAGATGAAGGAAATAAGGTGGGATGAAGAAAGAGTGCAGGAAATGGAAGGGGAAGAAGGTAGAGATGGAGAGGCAAGAGGATGGGAGAATAGAGGTGTTCTTCATGATAGAATGGAGTAATTGGTCAAAAATAGGGTTTCTAAGGGCTTGAGGGGTCAATCTGGGTCGGATCATATGAGTAGAGGGTCCATATTTGCGTTTTGGATCCGAATCTGACGTTTCTGATACGAAGAGGTTCGCCACGGTGAACTCAAAAGTTTACCGCGGTGAACTATTCCAGAGAGGTATTCTAGTGAGATTTTGAGAGTTTACCGCGGCGAACTCAAAAGTTTACCCCGGTAAACTATTCCAAAATAGTCACTGATGCACATTTTCAGACTTTTTGTCACATCACAGCATTTTCTTGGAAACTCTCATGTTGTGTAATGCTTTGGTCTTCAATCTTGGCTCTAATTCTCAAGTGTCCTACAATAAAAAGGAACAATTTGAAGCATTAATTGTCCTAGAAATCAATTGAATACAATTAATAACCAATTATGACAATTTTACCCTCAAAAAGACACTAACTCAAAGTAAGGACTCTTAATCTAAATTAAGCATAATTACCATCAAAAGGAGCCAAAATCTATGATAAATACCCTTAAAATGATGTGAAATAACATAGAACAATTGGGTTCAATCAGTCTAAGACAGCAAAGTACCAGGGTTTAAGCCTATCAGAAGCAGTGCCTTAAATTCCTATCAGCACTGTTTAGTTAAGCGTGCTCAGGAAAGAGTAGCCCAAGGAAGGGTGACCCTGGGAAGTAAGACAAGAGAGTTCAAAAGCTATAAATGCTAGCTAATTTTGACAAAAATGCACTAAGTCCAGCGAGAAATGGAAGATAAAGTTAAGAAAATTGTTAGACTACTTAGTGTCCCCAGTAATATTGTTTTGAACTGAGACCCAAGATTTACTCGACATTTTAAAGGTCCTTACTGAAAGAAATAGACACTACTTTCATATTCAGTACAGCCCACCATCCACAGATCGATGGGTAGACAAAGAATAATATAGACGTTAGAAGATATGGTACGCACATATGTGCTTGATTTTAGCGGTAACTAGGATACGTACTTACCGTTAGCCGAATTCACTTAAGATGATAGTTTCCATTCAAGTATCTAAATGGCACCATACGAAGCACTCGACGGGAGGAAGTATAGATCTTCCTTATGCTAGACAGAGCTCAGTGTAAGAAGTATTTGTGGTCCTCGTATGATGGATTAGACTTTCCAACAGATTAAAGCTATTCAATAAAGACTCCTAACAATTCAAAGTAGACAAAAGAGCTATGCAGATACTAGAAGGAGATCGTTAGGGTTTGAGGTAGGTGATCACGTTTTCCTTAAATTGTCACCAATGATGGGAGTATGTTGATCCTAAAAACTAAGGAATTGAGTCCAAAGTACGTTGGACCGTTTCAAATTTTGTCCAAAGTTGGACTAGTAGCTTACAAGTTGGCCCTTCTCCCAAGTGTGAGTCAAATTCATGATGTCTTCCATGTCTCCCAATTAGAATAGTACCATCTAGACCCAACATATGTCATGAGTTATAATGACATTGTGCTCTGAGACAACCAGTCTTTTGAGGTCAGACCAGAGTGAATCAACGATCAAAAGGTCAAATAAATGAGGACGAAGGAGATTTCACTAGCCAAATTAGTCTAGAAGGGTCCTTCCTCTGAAGATGCCACATGGGAGATGGAGACTGAGATGAAGAAAAGGTATCTCGAACTTTTCTACTAAGGTATGCTGTAAATTTCAAGAATGAAATTTATTTAGGGGGGAGAAATGTCACATCTAGTAATATGGTAATTAGGAATAAGGATGTTCCTAAATATTCAAGAGCCAAAAATGATAAGGAGAAATAGAGGAATTTTGGTGGAAAATAATTAGTATGATTTTCCAAGTCAATTATGAAAAATTTGACTAATTAAGGAAAATTGGTCAACAATAATTATGGAAAAGTATTTTCAAGTCTCAGAAAATTAAGATAAAATAGGGATAATATTCTTTGAGAACTATATGAGGTCATATAATTAATTTTATGACCAAATTACCATTGGAAAAGTTATAAAGGAATTTAAGGATGATTTAGGCTAATTTGAGACTTTTTATTTAGAAAATTCTAAATAAATATTTTTAAGAAGAATAAAATTTCAAGAAAATTTTTATGATATCCTAAAGAGTTATAAGAGATTATGGAATTAAAATAAAATCCTTAAATATTCAAGATTTTTCCTAATTCCTTTGAAAAGTGAGAAAATTACTAAAGAGAAGGAAATTACTTTTTCTTTTTATTTAATTATTGGGAATTGGATTTTTAGACAAAGACGGCATTTTGGGAAGATATAAATAAGGAAAATAAATTATGGATCTAATAAAAAATAATTACAGAGGCCAGAGTACTGTAATTATAGAAAAGAAATTAAACCCGAAATAAAAGTGCACCAATAAAGCAAAGACTAAAGTCTTGCACTTCAAATGGCCCACATTTTGCCATGTGTCAAGCCCCTAATAGAGAGTATTTAAATTTTTCAAGTGTCACACCTCAAGTGGAGAGGATTTTGACTTTTGGTAATTAATTTTATTTGGATTTAGTTAATTAAGAAAGAGAATGCAAGAGTAAAAAGGGGATTGACACTTGGATTTTCATTTAATGTGGTGGTTGGGATATTTTGAGCATTAAAGAGAGCTCTTCCTCCCCCTATTTTCATATTTCAATTCAGCCAAGAGAGAAGAGAGTGAAAAAGAGAGAGCTTGAAGTGGAAACAAGGAGAAAGCAACCATCTTGGATCAAGTAAGCTTGGAGTTAAGGTTAGTAGTTGATTTTATGTTGTTCCTTGCTTGATTCCTTTGAGTTGTATGGTTGAAATTTCTGGTTTTTCTTCCTTGTTGGGTACTGGACGAATTGATCATTGAGTAGGGGAGGAATTTTTGTTGTTAAACATAGTTAGAACGCTATGATTTAAGGTGGTTATAAGTGGTTTGGTGTTGTTTTGAAAAGATTTCATGGTTGAACTTTAAGGGGGTATGATTCAGTCACTTTCAATCTTGAGGAAGGAGATGTATTTTCTTAAATCCAAGTGTATATTTGGAATCTACATGAAAAACCATGTAGGAATGAACTAAGAAAGAATTTTTAGAGTTAAGGAAACAAAGTTCTAAAATTAAAGAACAAAGATTGAAGCTTTAAAGGCTAAGGAATTACTTGAGTTTGTTATTGATTTTTATATGGTTTGATTGGCAATCTTGCTGTCCTTTTTATGGATTATGATGTTAGGGTTTGATATTTATGAAGGAGAGGAAGAAGATCAAAGAATCAAAGAGCTATTGGATCAAGGTAGTGGGATTTAATTAGCCACTAATGTTAACTTTGCATTGTTTATTATGTCATGATTGCTTGCTATCATGTGGTTGAACTATGATGATTATGATATGGTTGCTCCTTCCATTTGTTGCTATGGCCCTGCATGTTGAGGTTGCCTATTTATCAGAAGGTTAGTTCTCCTATGGTAGCCAAGGTTTGTAATGCTTAATGATGATGCATGTTGATGTTGTGGTTCATTATTCTTGCTACTGAGATTTTGTTGAAATCTCACCCTCCCAAAATTATCTAACATTTTAGGGCCTAAATCATCCAAAGGGAAGCTGCAAATTCAAGGGTAAATGTGGTGGTGGAATCATGAGAAACAATTATGTTTTGGTTATGTATAAGTATGCATGTTTGGTGCTATAACCCTAACTGAACCATTAACTTGGAGCTACATTTGAATTAAGTTCCTGAACATATTAAATTATGAAATTTGGCATGATTGAAGATCACATCTTGAGCTTCAATTTGATAGTAGCACGTTAAAAATGGACAACTGTGCAATTTTTAATGAGTTTTCAAAGTTAAGGTTCAAAATCTGAAAAAAAAAAAAAAGGTTTTTACCAAATGATAGTGGTGACTTCTGTAAAAATCTGACACTTTCTTAAATAGAATTGGTTCACAAGATAATTTTTTCTTGAAAGATCAGTCAAAGAGCTTTTCATAGAATTTTGAACCACCCCATTTTGATTTTTCAAAATCAGACCAAAAATCTAGAACTTACCAAATTAACAGTAAAAATCCGAAAATCAGTGTTTTTTTTAGAATTTTGAGCCTTAGACCATCCAATGTGGTCTAAAATCATTGAACCAACTCGACGTCAGACTAGAAGTAAGGTGTAACACTTATTCCAATCAATACGTCTTTTTTTCCCCCATATATATATTTTCTCTCTTTCTTTTCTTTTTCTTTTTAGGAGAGTTCGTCACGACGCAGCAATATTTTTGTTGCGGTGAAATGTTACAAAATGCTCATTTCCTTTATTTTATTCATCCGCCATGGTTAAATACACAAAACGGCATATTTTCTTTGCATTTCACTAGTATGAAGTGTCACCCTACTTAAGAAAAGATTGAGATGCAACACAGTTGAGTTCATTCCTAAATGAAAGGCCAGAGAACGAAAATGATAGGCCTGAAGGGCTAAACAAAGGGTTAATGTTTCAAGGTTGGCTTTTTGGTCAAACTAGCTTTTTAAATGAATGCCTATGTCATCTCTATCATGTCAGTGCAAATGCATCGTCAAGCGAGAACCAAGACAAGTTCTAAAGAGCAATGTACTAAGAGGATGTGTCACAAATAATGAAATGAACAATAGGGTCAAATCCTTCCAACTAGGCTTTTTGTTCCTGTCATATTCATTAAGCCTAGTCTATGCACCACACTTAAAACTTAATGCATATGACATTCACACTTTATTTCAACAACCAAGGAATCACAATCAATCAAAATGCAATTGAGATACAAGACATAGCCAATTCGATCTAAAAGTACAGAAAAAGTTTAGAAAATCAAGCCCTTTAGCTAGCAAAAGGAAGTTTTGAAAATAAAACCCAAACAAAACATAAAAATGCATGCAAAACAAACAAAGTACTAAACACTCTCCCCAACATTTAAACCTTGCATTGTCCTCAATGCAACCCAAAACAAGACTTAAACAATAGATTTGGAAATGTAAAGAGTAAGGTAGAAGGACAACATATCACATACAAATTCAAAAACTAATATTTTGTTTCTATACTGGTATATCCCTCCCCTATATTTGTTCAACAACATAAAGCAATTGATTCAATGTAGATAACTAAGAACAAGAAGAAGGAGAGATACAACCTTAATCATGGGGGCTTATAACTAGTGTGGTACAGGTGGAGGTGGTTGGCTTTTATGTGAAAATGCTTGCCAAAGCCATCCTTCAATTTGTATTTCTATGTGAAAGCTTTGAGACTACCTCCAAAGGTCCTATCCAAGTTTCTTTAAAGTCTTCGTGAGGTGTAGTGGAAGAAGTGGACTTGACATAGTCACCAATATCATACTCCTCTTTATCAACTTGGAGTGCTCCCTTAGGAAGTGTCTTGGGATCCAACGACAAAGCATGTAGTGGAAGAAGTGGACTTATCAATTCTTTAGTCGCAAGGTCTAATAATGTCTCTTCTTTTGATAGTAGATGATGAATCTCATACAAGACCTTCACAGGTTGTCCTATCTCCTTTAATGCTTTGATCAAGTTTAGTGGCTTCTTAGGTTGAGTCTTGACAGCTCCACTACACCCTACAAATCATCGCAAGAAGTGCCTTTCTCAAACACTTTTCAGTTATTGGGAGGTTCAACAAGCATAGTATCTTTACATGAAACAGTGCATGGAGTGGAAGAAGTGTAATCCAATGAACAAGCATTAGAGCACAACACATCACCACCATGGAAGGGGAAAATAGAAGAAGGGGTAGAATGGGGATAATAGATTATAAGTGCATTAGAAGATTCAACAACCATATGAGAAGCACTACTATTTTTAACATACAAATCATCATTAACTTCATCAATAAAGTGCACATCATTCAAAGA
Source organism: Neltuma alba (assembly GCF_004799145.2). Lineage (NCBI taxonomy): Eukaryota > Viridiplantae > Streptophyta > Magnoliopsida > Fabales > Fabaceae > Neltuma > Neltuma alba. The sequence goes on from NW_021636197.1 coordinate 7,886, forward strand.
ATAATCTTTATTAAGTTGTTTCATGCTCTCATACATATTAAAATGCACAAAGTGGTCACCTACACTCATTGTGATAGAACCTTCTTTCATTTTAATTTGTATTAGTGGTTCTCATGAAAGGTCTACCAAGAATTAATGCAACTTCATTCATGCTTTCTTTAGACATATCTAAAATATAGAAATCTGCAAGAATGAGTAAGTCCTTAACCTTTACTAGCACATCCTCAAGCACCCCATGTGGATATCTAACAGTGTGATTCGCTAGTTGCAACATAACACTAGTGGGCTTAAGAGTAGTGATACCTAGGGACTCATAAACTGACTTGGGTATCACATTAATAGCAGCTCCCAAGTCTAGTAAGGCTTTTAGAATAGTAGTCCTTCCTATAGTGTATGGTATGGTGAAACTCCCCGGGTCTTGACACTTAACCGGTAATTGGGGCTTAAAAAGTACGCTAACATTGGAAGGTAGTTGGACCATCTTATTAGGCTTGAATTTCTTTTTATACTTACAAAGATCTCTCAATATCTTAGCATATTTAGGTTGAGAGGCCAACTCAAGTAAAGGTACATTAACTTTCAACTTCCTAAATAGCTCAAACAAGTCATCATCATTTTTATTAGAATTAGATTTTTTCATGCCTTGAAGATAAGAATATTGAAAGGGAAGTTCCTTGAGATTTACCTCATTACCTTTCTTGCTAAAAGCTTCTTGTGGGTGAAGTGGACTCCCTTTAGCAGCCCCAACATCTTTTTTGTCATTAACAAGTGCAATGGCCTTCTTCTTTAAAATATTCTTCTCCTTCATACTTTCAGATAAAGGTACAGTTTTAAAGGTTGACTCTTGGAATTAAAAACTTTCATCAAAAATAACTTCTACATCTTCATCTTCCTCTTCTTTCTTCCCAACTAGCTTTCTACTCCTTAAACTTATGGCATTTAAGCCTTTAGGATTGATAATAGTATTGGAGGATAGGTCTCCTTTCTTAGCATCTTGCTCACTCTTGAAATTCACTATTTGAGTAACAAAGGCTTGGAGATTGTTGTTTCTAACCTCAACTTGCTCCACCTTACTTACCACACAACTTGCTCATTATTTTGAGTAAAGTGTCCTCTTTATTGGGTTCTTGAATTGGGATTTCTCTTGTTGTGGATGGTCCAACATAATTTCCCATAGAGGCATTCCTAAACTATCCTTGAGAATTTCCAATACCTCTATACACATTTTCCTTCCCCTGACCACCTTGAAATCCTCTATTATCACTACCACTCCACTTAGATGTGATGTCTCCTCTCCAACCATTATTGTAAGTGTTTTAAGAGAATTGGTTGGGTCTTTTGAAGTTCATTGCAGCTACGTCTCTAGATTCAACCATAGAGGGGCAATTAGGAGTAGTGTGCATAGGACTAGTACATATATCACAAGTCGTAGGAACAAGGGCTTGAGTCATGGGAGTAGTGTGTAGGGCTTTGACTTAGTGGCTTTGTTGAGTTTACATGACCTTTTGCATACAAACCATTTGATCACTTAGAATGGCCAATTTGTTCAAAATCTTATCTGTTTGCCAAGCTCCTACTCTATGTACTTGAGCAGCATCTCTAACTCCATATTATTGAGTATTTGCAACCATTTTTTCTAGTAGACCTCATGCACCTTGAGAAGTTAAATCAATTAAAGAACCACTCGCAGCAGCATCAATGGTGGACTTTTGGTGTAATCCATCATAAAAGTATTGAACCAGATGTAGTTAAGATATTTGATGGTGTGGGCACTTGGCAAGGAGAGCTATGAATCTTGTCCAATATTGATATAGACTTTCTCCAATTCCTTGTTGAACACTGTAGATCTCCTTTGTCATCCTTGTTGTCCTTGAAGCAAGAAAATACTTTTTTTTAAGAATTGTTTCTTCAATTGCTCCCATGAAAGTGTTGTAAAGTGTTGAGGTAACATGTGTAGCCATTCTTTAGCCTTGCCTTCCATAAAAAAACAAGAAGGCTCTACTCAATGCATCATCTAGATGGGCTCCTAGAGGCTTTATAGAAGAGCATATTAGGTGAAGGTTTTAGAGATGCCTATATGGATCCTCTCCTATATTGCCATGAAATTTAGGTAAGGCACTTATCAAAGCCCCTTTTAATTCAAAATCAGCATTAAAATTATAGAAGCCGTAAGGATTATAATCAATATTAGAGGAATTCATTTCTCTTATGCTTCTATGCCTAACATTAACTCTATTATTTTTAGCTTGTTGCTCTTGCCCATTGCTATTAAGATTAGGCCTTTCCTCTTCTCTATGTATTTCATTAACTCTAGGTGCTTCATTACCTTTAGGCATATTATTCTGATCCATGACAAACTGATGGTCTATGTAATTACCAAGTAAAGAATCAGATTCAGAAAATTTACAAGTATCACAAGAGTATTCAAAATGTAGTGAAAATGGAGATATAAAAGGTTCAAAATGTTCAAGATGCAAACCACTAGTACTCTTTAGTAGTCTTTCCTTCTTAAGTGTCCTTAAGGTCTTATTTATCTCAGTGTCAAGCGGCAAAAGTTTTTCCTTTTCAGATCTGGTTATGCACAACTTGAACCACTTTAAGCAATTAAGCACCCAACAAACAATCTAACTTCAAAAATCAAGAATTAAATGAACCAATCAAGGGTTTAGTGAATGCAAGTCAATAGCAGATTATGAAGCAATTTACTCAAAAGAATATCAAAGATCGAAAGAACACAATGAAAACAAGTCAGAATAGTCCCTTAAATTTTATGTCAATAGTCCCTGAAATTTTATGCAGCAGGGTACCTCACTGCGGTGAAGGATATAGTGTGCCACGATGAACCTTGGCCGAAACCAAACTTTCTTTCTTTTCAGTAGAGTGCGCCGCAACAAACACAGAATTGTGCCGTAGCAAACGATGACAGAATCAACTCTGGATGCAGAATAGCAGCTTTTCACACTCGTTTGTCACTTAACCACTTTCCAATTCACCAAGATACTTCTAACAATAATTTCCCAACAAGCAAACAAGCAAAAATACTAATCAAATCAAAGAATGACAATACTTCAAAATATTTCTTGGATTTTTTTAGAAAACTTTTATTAAACCAGAAATTACAACTAAGCAAAATGTAACAACACAACTCAGTCAAAAAAATGATATTTGGACACCCAATTACCAAAGAGCTAGGCTCCCCAACAACGGCGTCAAATTTGATGAAGCCCTGTCATCAGACTACTAAATAAAACTAAGCTAAATGCAATAAAGTGGCAGTAACCTCAATGTCAAACTCATAAGGAGCCTATAAATGTCTTAGTAATCTATCATTAAATATCAAATTAACCAAGTATGATGTATGAAGTGTTTGTGTGACTAGTGAATATACCAAAACCTAAAGTAAAACTATCTAAACTCTTTGTATTTTCTGGACTTAGTCTGTAAGATGAATGCAATGTATGAGTTATCCTTGATGATCAATTTCACCAATCATCCTAATTCCTCTCTTGATTGAGTTTTAATTCCTTTATTAGACTTGGTTTGTGAAGACCTTCTACAAACAATGAATTTAATAAGCTAGAACCCTAACTCATTAAACTCATCTAGATGCCTGATATGGATTATGCTCTGCAAAAAGTATTTTACTCTCTTAATTAACAATGTTAGAAACCTAACCTGTCAATCAAGAGATTCAAACACTTCAGAAGAAAGAATCGATGTAACAGAAGGAAATATCAATTCAATCAATCAATTAAAGTGCAAAATAAAATCCAAATCTTAGTCTCAATGTAAATCAATTGAAGTACACCTCTGTATAATCACAAATCACATATCTAAATCTTAGAAATTACAATCTATGAATGTAAAGAGTGAAACTAAGATTAATGTAGAAGAAACTTCTAATTGTAGCTTCAGGAACTCAGATTGGCTTTATTGAACATCAAGGAATCAAGATCTAGCCTCGCATGACTAAAATCACAGCTTCACCACATTCTGTAACTTCAATGGCCATGGCAGAAGTGATCTAAGGAAGAATGGAGGAGAATAATTGGTGGAAAATAGAAGAATTGGAGTAGAAATGATGAATTGATGATATAGAATGATAGGGAAGTGAAGAGAGATGAAATGAGAGAGCTCTAGGTAAAGAAACAAAGCAAAAAATAAAAAAAAATGACAGAATGATGGATCTGGTGCGCGTTTTGGATTTAAATATGGAAATATTGCGCCGCGGTTAAGCCAAAATGACGCTGTTGGGATAAGTGACTCTGGGCTCCTTCATAATGCACGTTCGCCATGACAAAGTGAGGTAGAACCACTTCTTCCTTGATTTCCTCAACCTCTAATCACCTACAATATTCAAAGTAAGCTCATAGTCATCTAATCCATGATATGTAGGATACACAAGAGCCAATGAATGAATAAAACTCAAGAATTATCATATAAAAGCACACAATTGACTCTTATACCCTTGATGCACAAAAACCTCTATCTTAACCCAAATTACATAATTAACAGCCACAAAAGCATAAGTTTGGACTAGGAAATATATGTAAAATATGAGACTTATCTTGTACATATCCAATTAAGGTGAACTACCAATGTTTTTAAAGCTTCGGATGTGTACTATATGATCGCCATATTTCATTATCAAATTTAATCATTTGCTAGGTCAATCCAGAGCTAGAAACTCACTACTCCAGGACATATGTTTTATCTTTCATTAGCTTCTTACTTTTAATTCTTCCTTAATTCAAGCATACATAAACAAGCCTTATGGTTTCCCATTTATTCTTATACTTCAAATTACATGTCATTAACATCATACATCATCACATTACATCACATTTCATGTTAGGGCATGTCTACAAAATAATTACATTACTAGCAAATTCAAGCATCAAATTGTGACACATAGAAATTCTCTTCCTTATTTGCTTTCATCTTCTTGCCCTTCTTCATGCATGCTTTCTTCTTATCATTTGACCTACTATGGTTAGTTAAGGGAGGGGTGAGATTTGGAAAAGTCTTAGTAGCAAAAAATACCATAAATATATGCAAGATGAATGTAAGTGTATGATATGCTTCCTTGATTATCTTTATACCAATTTAGTGATCTAACCTTATGCTCAATGTCTCATACTGCATGCTTGGCCATGAAACCATCAAGAGACAGAACATACACCATTTGTACATAGCTCATAACATCACAATTAGCATCATGCAACTTAATACAACAAGGATAAACACTAAGCACATAAGATAGGTCACTATCTTATACCATAAGCCTTCCTCTTGCTTTTCCTTTGACTCCTTTAACTTCCCAACCATGTGGGTTTTCAGTCAACATCATTTCCTATAACATCCTGAAAATCTTAACCCTGAGATTAAGGGAATTAAATAGATCAAGGGCCAGTTAAGGTAGAGGGAAACACAGTTAGTATAAGGTTGACCTTAAAATCCAAATAGTAGATGGACTGATATTTTAAATATCAGTTAAGGGAAGATTTAATTGAGAATTCAAGTTAAAAATTCTCAAAAATTCCCCAAAAAATCATGAAAAACAAAATTTAGGGTCAAGAAACTATATGTGAGGCCCAAAGGAATTATTGGAAGGAAAATAAATAAATATAGAATTTTCTATATTTATAGAAATTTTTAGTTACACCAAGTAAGAGTAACCAAAAGCTAATTATGAAAAATATTTAGAGGCCTCAATAATTCTATAAAAAATATGAAAAAATACCTTGGAGAATTATAATAATTTATAAAATTATTCTCGACTTCAATTGATGAGGAGATTAGCTTTAATAATATTTCAAGTATAATTATCATTAGTAGAGAGCTGATTTTGGAAAAATGGAATTTAGAGAATTTCTGTGGGAATTAAATTCCCAAAAAATCATGAAATTTTCCTACACTAAGAGAAGGCTAAAGGTACATTGAGATAAATTTTTTAAGGTAGTAAAATTTATAGGATACAAGAAAAATTTATCCAACACTGCACCGGTAGGGAAGAGAACAATTTTGCAAAATTTCCCAACCCATTAGGCTCATAATTCGCACCTTATTAGGCCCAAAAAGGGGGGAAATAATTAATTAGAAATGAAAAAGGAAAAAGGAAAAAGGAAAAAAAAAAGAGAAAAAAAACCTTCTTGATTTTTACTTGGCTAAAAAGATACTACTTGTCAAGCTATGAATGGAAAGGATTTTGTGCCACTTGTCAAGCAAAGAATGGAGAGGATTTTGGCTTTAGAAATTCAATTTCAATTGGATTTATTTTCAAGGTAGAAATTAAGCAAGATTGCTTAGGAAGTTGACACCTAAGCATGTTAATTAGAGTGAATTTGGATGGCAAACAATTAAGGCTTGGCTTATATATAGTCATCTCCCTCTCTCACAAGCTCACATTTTTGGCCAACAACCTCTTGCCAATTATTTTCTTGAAGTGCAATCAAGGAGAAACCATCCACTTGGTCACATAACCTTGGATACAAGGCTAATTTTATGTTCTACCTTGTATTTTGCGTAACACCTTATGTTTATACCAAATAACTTCCCTTGTGGAAGCATTTGGAATCACTTTTGAAGACTACAAGTTATGAAAAATCACATTTGAAACTTTATATGACCCTTAAGTATGAGAAAAGGCTTAAAAATTGGAAACTTTTTCATTTTCCCAGTTCAGGTCGCGACTTAGTGCTTCCAGGTCGCGACTTGAAGTTATAGAGGCCATTTTCGCCTCAAGGTCGTGACCTCAACTTCTCAGGTTGTGACCTTAAGTCACAAAATGCTTCTGTGCACTATTCACATTTCACTGAAATCTTTGCCAAATTTAAAAATTCATAACTAATTGTAGAAAGATTGAAATTGAGTGATTCCAAGTTCTATGGAAAGCTCTTTGGATAAAATTTTGAGAAAAAATAATTTCCGGACTGGTTGCCTTGAAATTTGTGCCCAGTTTTCTTTGAAAACCTTACTGTTCATTTGGTCATTTTTGGATTTTTACTTTATTTTTGCCTAATTTTAGAAAGGCATAACTTTTTGGTCGGTTATCGAAATTGGGCAAACTACCCATCATTTTAAAGAGAAAAATCAGATCTCTTTGCTCGCCAAATTTCATAACCTAACTCACTTGTTTGCTCAAATGGTCATTAGTCAAACTTTAATCCCTTTTAGTTGACTTTTTATCTCTTTTGGAAGGATAACTGAACTTAATTGACCACTTAACATCACAACATACTCTCATTAGCTATATTAGCTATTTCTAATCATGCTTGTATACTTCTAACCTTAGTCATACTATTGGAAACTTAAGGCATGCTTAATATTACATTCCTCTAAAATAGAAAGGTTCAAAGCCACATAAAGTCACTATGACTTACTATCTCTTCAAGTAAGAGCCAACTCCTTTCCTTTGCCCTTGGTTGTTGAAGGCTCTAAGGTTTGTTTAAATATTGGGGTAAGATTCTTGGGGAATCTTAGTAGCAATTGCATACATTATTAAGGTCACACAATACATTGTAAATCAAGCTACACACATGCATACTTTAACTTTATGTTCATGCTATTGCAAGGACATATCATCATAAACATTCATGGCACTCAACATAGCATAAGCCAAGGCATAATTTGCATGGAGGCAACATCAGATAACATAACATTCTCATCCACCTCATAGCATAATAGGTTAGCAAAACACATAGCCATAATCATACAAGGTAGGGTGACATTCTAATATAATGAATTAAGCTACCTTGATTGCTTTCCTCCCTCTTGAACTTTTTCCTCTTGACTAGATCTTTGTCCCTTTGTTGTGTACAGCCTATTAGGCAACCAATGACACAAAATTAAGTATCATTGTAGCTTCACAACTTAACGTAACCCCTTAAACCCCTTTCTCTTGATTCTTAGGGTTTATTTTTCTAGCTTTGATTCTTGAACTTTCTTGGGTCTTTCCTACATAATTTTTCATGTAGAATCCATTTATCATATTAGTTTTATGAAAATCCAATCCCTTCCCATTGAACTTAACATGGCCGAACAATATATATAATTATAGGGAAAAGGATTTTCAACCAAACTAACATGTAGTTACTTAATCCTTAACCTTTAACCATACTTAATTTTAACCATACACAACCTAAACCCTTCCTATCCATTTTGAGAAAATTTGGACAGCACTTTCCCTTAGAAATATGACTTTCCATCATCATTAAAATATCCTAAAACCAACATACCATCATTATAAATTGAAATAGAAGAGTTGTAGAAACTTACCTTGATTCCAAATGACTTCATCTCACTAGAACTCTTCCTTTCTCTCTCTAAATGAAATTTTGCAAGAGGTTCCCCACTCATTTGGTCTTGCACGAAATGAACATGGGGGGTATTTATAGGCTTCAAATTTCACTAATTACACATATGCCCTTCTTGCATAAAACTTAATCTTAGCCCTCTAATTTTTACCTCTTTCCAAATGTACAAATCTTAGGCTATATGGCTTAGTATGTTGACACTTGGATGATGACTCATTAGGGCTTATGTCATCTTTTCTTATCCATTAAGATTAATTAGGCTTTAATCAAGGTTAACTCTCTTAATTCCTTCATTAACTTAGCTAATTACCCTTCTAGAAGCTTTTGACTTTTCAAAGAGAGATGGTTAAATCCTAGCCATCCAATGAACTATATTTGCCATGTGTCAAGATCTTATGGAAGATGACTTACCCTTAATCATCTTACTTATCCCTAATTAGATTTTAATCTAACTTGATTTATTATTTTCTTTTCCTTTCTCTTTTGATTTTCTTTTTCCCTGTCTTGGCCAATTTGAGCTTGCCATGTGTCCTTGGCAATCTGTAGGAAATTTTATCACCCTTGTTGTCCTGACAATCCACTGAGTCTTAATATAGTACTGGTTTATTTTATCTGATAGCTGAAAAATTCTAGTATCTCAAAATTCTTATATCAGCTCACCATTAATTATATCTTAGTAAATAGAACTTTCTTGATTAATTTCATAATTTTTCTCCCTCTATAACTCCTTAAATTGTTGTTTTTGTAAAAACAGACAATCTACCGATATTAATTTAGCTCTAAATTCATGTAAAGCTAACCTCCTCATCATTTAGGATTGGAAATAGTTTTATAAATTTCCATAATTCCTAAATGAATTTTTTGAAAATTTTTAGAATTTTCTGAGATTGTAGGTATTTTTAATAATATTGGCTAATTTTCCTTAATTTAGCCAAAATATTAATAATTAAAATAATTTTTTAATAAATTATTTTCAACCTGTATTTACTTTCTAGACCTCAAATACTGTTTCACAACATTAATTCTATTTTTCATGATTTACTGGAAATTTTTAGGATTTGCGGACACTAATTACAATAATGTCCTTTATAGACCAATCATTTTAAAAATGATAATTTGATCCTTTTTTAGTTCTCACTTCAATTGTTGTGTTGTTTATCTATCTTTTATTTCACCTAGCCTTGGTCAACCCTAATTCTTTCATTAATCATGCTAAAGATATTAGGGTATGACATATTTCCCTATTTCTAGGTTAGAAATTTTGGAATGTTACATTTTGCTTTGTATTCTTGAGTTTAGGGGATGAAAAAACTGTGGATTCCCCTAAAAGGAGGTGCTAGCCAAAATTTATAAGAAATAGGGGAGAATGATTTTGATGTTAAACCTAGTTTAAAGATATTGAGTATATCTTGTTTCAGGGGGTATTGTGTTGAAATTTGAAAGATTGTATGATATGGAACTTAGGTATGCTATTCAGCCAACTCTGAATCTTTACCCTAGGATATGATTTTGTGTGTTATGATTCTTCCATTGGGTTTAAAATGGAAAATGGTGTAGGGTAAACCTAAAGAGCAAGCTTTGAAAGCATTGGAATTAAAGTTGAAAATTTAGAACTTTTATGTCATACCATTCGGCCAAACCTGTTTAGAAAGGAAGAAATTCTCTTTTCATGAATCCAAGCTCATATTTGGATTCTACATGAAAAATTATGCAATGATGGCTGAAGGGATTTAAAGAATTAAATTTGTAAGTAATAACCCAAAAATTAAGGGATTAAGGGCTATTTGATTAATGCTTTGGATGGAATAATAATAATTTGTGATGCTAGGCTTAGCATCAAAAGAGAAGAAGGTTTGTCTAAAAGGGGAAGAGCTTGAAGGAAAGGAAAATCCTTTCAAAGCTTGCTCTTTAGAACTTTTATGTTATACTATGTTATACTATGTTGTTATGTCATGATGTGGATGAGATGAGGATATGATGTATATAATAATTACTTTATGTTATACTATGTTGTTATGCCATGATGTGGATGAGATGAGGATGTTATGTGATGTATAACTCTATGTGTAACATCCTGAAAATCTTAACCCTAAGATTAAGGGAATTAAATAGATCAAGGGCCAGTTAAGGTAGAAGGAATTATAGCTAGCACCATATGAAATTTGAAATCTGGACAAAGGCTCGACTAATATTTTAAATATTGGTTAAAGAAAGATTTAGTTGAGAATTTAAGTTAGAAATTTTCAAAAATTTTCAGAAAATCATGAAAGATAGAAATAAGGGTCAAGAAATTGTATTTGAGGCTCAGAGGAATTATTGGAAAGAAAATAAATAAATATAGAATTTTCTATATTTACAGGAATTTTTGGTTACACCGAGTAAAAGTGACCAAAAGTTAATTATGAAAAATATTTAGAGGCCTTCATAATTCTGAAAAAAATGAAAAATTATCTTAGAGGATTATAATAATTTATAAAATTATTTTAGACTTCAATTGATGAGGAGGTTAGCTTTAATAATATTTAAAGCATAATTATTGTTAGTAAAGAGCCAATTTTGGAAAAAAGGGAATTTAGAAGATTCTTGAGGGAATTAAATTCTGAGAAAAATCATGAAACTTTTCTACACTAAGAGGAGGCTAAGGGTGCACTGAGATGAATTTTTTGAGAAAGTAAAATTGACAGGATACAGAAAAAAATTCATCCAGTATTGCACCGGTAATCAGTGTAATTTAAGGATAACCAGGGAAGTAAAATATTTGGCAAAAATTCCTAGCCATATAGGCCCAAGAATCATGACTAATTGGCCCAAATTAGGGGGGAAATAATTAATAGAAAAAGAAAAGAAAATAGTTTCTAGAATGTGATTAAGGAAAAATTAATCTTGGATTGAGAAAATTAACCAAGGTTAATGTGTGGTAATCTTAGCATGACATAAGCAAGATGACATCATCCTAATGACATCACATGGACAAGTGGCAATCTCATAAGCTTCCTACGTTAAGATTTATCTATGTGTAAAGTGGTAAAAATCAAGGGCTAAGATCTTACCACCTACCCTTTGTAATTTCTTTCAACTTTAAGAGCTAAGAGATAAGGAAAAGCTCTATAAATAGCCCTTCCTACCCTCACAATTTCAGCCAAGAGGAGATCATTAGGGTAGATTATGTTGCTCTTGAGTTTAGAGAGAGAAAATGGTATTTTTAGAGAGAGAAAGTCCATCTAAGTTCAAGGAATCACTAAGGTAATCTCCTAAGTTTTTATGATTTATTGTGGGTTGTTTTTATGTCAATTTATGTTGATTTGGATGGTCATTTTCTAAGAAAAAATGCTGCCAAAATTTTTAGAAAATTGGAAGAATTTATCTAGGAGTTTGAAACCTTGGATAAATACTTAAAAGGGATGTGATTTCATTGATTTTGATTGAGTTTTGGAAAGAAAATCCAACCCCTATGTTAATGATTCAATTTGGCCAAAGAGAAAAAATTGGGTTAGAGTTGGATTTGATTCAATTTAATGCTTCCAATGTGTTTAAATAATGAAATTGTAAAAGGAAACACCAAGAAAGGAAGTATTAAAATTGAAAATAGAAATTTTGTTTTCCAAGGGGTATCAATTTGGCCAGATTGAGATCTATATAGAGGAATTGGATTTTTATAAATCTAAATAGATATTTGAATTCTATATGAAAAATTATGTAGAAATAGCCTAAGAGATTTAAAGAATCAAAGTTGTAAGTAATAACCCAAAAATCAAAGAAAAGGGGCTATTTGATTAATGTTTTGGATGAAATAATAAATTGTGGTGCCCTATTGTGTTATCAATAGGCCTAGCATCCAAAGAGAAAAAGGATTGCTCAAGAGGAAGAGCTTGAAGGAAAGGAAAAAAGCTTGAAAGAGGTAGCTAGCATTTACTTTCTAAATGTTACATTGCATTGTATTTATTGCTTTATGTTATACTATGTTGCTATGGCATGATGTGGATGAAATGATGATATTATGTGATGTATAACTCCATGCATGTAATGCCTTAACTTATGCTATGTTGAGTGCTATGAATGAGAAGTATGTTATGTCCTTTCCATGGCATGTGCATTAATTGAAAGTATGTATTAGCAAGTTCATTTAGCATAAAATGCTTTGCTTGTGTGACATTGTGAATGTGGTCCTATACTACTAAGATTCCTATGAATCTTACCCCATGTTTAACAAAAACTTAGGGCTTTCATCATCACAAGGAAAGGGCAAGGAGGTGGTCAATGTATGAAAAAATTATAGTTGCAATGGCACTTTATAGTTTTAATCATTTCATGCATTTTTTTAGGAAAAATGTAAATAAATATGTTGTGATGATCCTATATGACTTCTATATGCAATTATATGTTGAAGTATGATGTGGAAATCAATTATATGGTTGATTAACTAGTATGCCAAGCTAGAGAATTAATTGTGGAAAGAATAGTGAGTTGGGGATAAAAGTCAACCGTTTTGAGAAGAAGCTTTGACCTACCTAAATCTGAGCTATTGAGGGAGTTAAATTAAAAAAATTTCTAAATCAATAGATCTTATTTTTCCCTTTAAAATAAGTGGTAATATGCCTCAAACAGATAACCGTGTAAGAAGTTATATCTATCCAAAGTTAGGCAAAAATACTGGAGAAATAAGAAAATAACCAAATAAACAGTACTTTTTGAAATTTAATCTGGGCTTAGATTTGAAGACAATTCATCCAGAGCTTATTTTTACTCAAAAGATATTCTAAAGAGCTTCTAATCGCACTTAGAATCACTCAATTTTGATTTTTCTAAAATTAATTATGAATTTTCAAAGTTTGGCCAATATATGGGTTGTTGTGAATAGTAACCCGTGAGCAAAATTTTTCCAAGTCCAATTTTTCAAACTTTTGGCCATCAAATGTGATTCCATTTACCTCTAATTGGATGGTTATTTGTTAACAAGTGAAGGTGTTACACCATGCATGTAATGCCTTGACTTTTGCTATGTTAAGTGTTATGAATGAAAAGTATTTTATGTCCTTTCTATGGGATGTGCATTAAGTGAAAGTATGTATTAGCAAATTCATTTGGCATAAAATGCTTTGCTTGTGCGGCATGGTGAGTGTGATGCTATTCTACTCAGATTCCTATGAATCTTACCCCATGTTTAACAACAACTTAGGGCCTTCTTCATCACAAGGAAAGGGCAAGGAGTTGGCTATTTCATAAAGGAATTATGTTTACAATGACACATTATGCTTTTAACCATTTCATGCATTTATGTGGATAAATGTAAACTAATATTTTGTGAATGACTTATGTGACAACTTTATGTAATTATATGGTAAACTATGCTGTGAAAATCAATTGTGTGGTTGATTGAATGATATAAGAAGTTAGAGCTTCTTTATGGAAAGGATAAGTAGTTAGGGATAAAAGTCAACTGTTGGGAGAGGAAACTTTGACAGAAGTGTATCAGAGCAAATGAGTTAATTAAATCACAAAACTTTCCAAATTAATAGATCTTTTTGTTTCCTTTAAAATGAATGGTAATATGCCTCAAACGAATAATCGTGAAAGAAGTTATGCCGATCCAAATTTAGGCAAAAATACTGAAAAATTAAAAAATAACCAAATAAACAGTACTTTTTGAAAATAAAACCGGGCTCGAACTTGAAGACAATTCATCCAGGACTTATTTTTTTCCCAAGAGATGTTCTAATAGAACTTGGAATCACTCAATTTTAATTTTTTAAAATTAGTTATGTATTTTCAAAATTTGGCCAAGTTATGAGTGACTGTGAATAGTAAATCATGAGCAAAAATTTTCAAACTTTTAGCCATCAAATGTGATTCCAATCACCTATAATTGGTTGGTTATTTGGTAAAAAGTGAAGGTGTTACATTTTTCATACTTAAACATTTCAGTCAACAGCACCACTTTAGATGGCCTTAGATTCAAGAAGATCAAATCTAGAATTTTTGCTTTGCAGGTACTATTCATTAGGTATTTCTAGAATCTTTGCTCAACTTTGAAAATTTATAATTAATTTCAAAAAAATCAAAACTGAGTGGTTCCAAGTCCCACTGAAAACTCCTTAAGTTCTCTTTAAACGAAAAATAGTTTTAGGAACCAATTTGGTGTGAAACAGTGCCAGAATTGTATGGAAGTTTCTACTATTCTAATGGTCAAAAATTGTTTTCATATTTTAAACCTTAAATTTGAAAAATTGCCATAATTCGTACACATATCCAAAATAAGTGTTCTACCTATGGATTTAAAGCTTAGAGAGTGTACTTTAATCGTGCCAAATTCCACAGTCAGATATGAACAGGAACTTAATCAAAATAGGCATCAAGATGGATTCTAGAATCATCACATACCTTGATCTTAAAACTTGAATCTTGTTCCTTCTTCTTGGCCTCGAAGCTCATGTTTTTTCTCCTCATTTCTCTCTCTAATTTTTTGTGGAGTTTCCTATCTATAAATGCATGCCAAAATGCTCTTCCAAGGGGGGTATTTATTGCCAAAATTATGACAAAGGTTGCCAACTTTGCCCTTGATAAAATGTAACAATTCCAAAGGCTACTTGTCCAAGCTAAAGTCTTCCTCCACAAGAACTTGCCAAGTATCCTCATGACATCATACCATTAACATCATCAAACTTCTTTCTTGCCTTACCATCCTATGTGGCAAAATCTTATAGAAAGGAAAAGAAAAGATTAGATCTTAACCCTTATATCAAACTTGAACTCCAAGTTTCTTTCTAATTTACTTAGCTCATATCTATTCAGTTTTCTTAATAGCCTTCTAAAGCTCAAAAAATTTCTCAGTTTGCTCCATAAACTTCCTTGAAATATAGAAAATTCTACAAATTTTCTTGGGCCATAACTCTTCCTTTAACTATTTCTTTTTTAATGTCCCGTAAAATGCCTCTTTTAGGCATAACTAGCCTTTATATTTTACTAAAGCTACTCTACTAGCCTTTTGGAGATAGGACTAAATTTATAAACTTCTTTAGCTTCTTAACTATTTATTCCCCACTTTTGCTTACATTTCTAAGGCCTCCTCATGGCTCAAATAATTACATCTAGATAATTACCTCAAACTAAGTCACTATACTAAAAATTCTATTAAAGCTACTGTATGGGTATTTTCATCATTCATCTTTATCAAAAGGCCTCTATACACCATTTCACATTTTTTGGAATTTTTTTTGGAATTTTCTGTATACTTTCCATAATTACCCATGTTGGCTCGTAACTTTCTGAAATTACGATTTTGCCCCTACTTGGGCTTAACCTCATGAATCATCACTTTGAGGCCTGCACCTCAATCTTAGGCCTACAACTAATCTATTTTCCCTTTCTTAGCCCTTGAGACTCTCTTAGAGTGTGAATTTATTTACTCTTTTGCCTTAAGAAACTTTCTTACTTTGCAGTTTAGTTCTTATTCCCGTTCTAGCTTCATTTCACATCTTTGGCACTTCTACTCAAGGGGACTTAGTAGCCTACCTTCTTTAAGGTACTTTTTGGGCTTCTAGGCCTAAAAATTAGGATGTGACAATTTACAATGCTCCATCAATTCCAACTTGTTGTATAGTATCCTTCTACTCATATAGTTTTGCAAAATCATCAAACAAGCATTTCCAAGAACATCATGACTAGAAAAAGAAGAAATAAGATCACCACAAGAATTAGAAAAGTGAAAATAAAATGCATGTGAGGTGGAAAGGAGGCCATCAATCGACAAGTAATCAATGCAACACATATCACTCTCACATGAACAAGAGGGAAAGAGAAAAGAAGGAAAAGAAATTGGTTTAGAATCAAACAAATCAGATTTTATCACATTATGCTCAAGAGATTCATTTTCAGCCACATCATGCTCTAAAACAGCCTTATTAATATTATCAGCATAAGAAAAAGGCGCATGATTAGACTTATCATCACTCATATCATTATTATCTACGAAAAAGTCATGCTCAAGAGGAATATCATCACCCATGGCCTCACAAGTACGGGAAACAGAGGGTTCAAGAGAGTTACCAGCAAGATCATTGTATAATGGTTGTTCTTCTTCCTCACTTTCTTGGATTGTTGGCATGATGTGTAATGGCTTTTGTTTCAACCTCTTTAGTCTATGCCTTCTTCTCCTTGTTTTGAACCCAAATAGCTTGATTCTTGTTGGCTATTTAGAAATTACTTTAATACCTGCCTCAATTTTCCTCATAGGATCGTTAAGGTTTTTATCTTCAAATGTACCTTTAGAATCTGTCAAAACACTACAAGAACATTTCTCAAGCTCATTAAGGTTAGTAGCATCATCATTATTTCCAAAACTAGAAGAATTATTATATTCCAGCACATCAACATGAGAATCATCACACAAATCAATGGGAACTTGTATAGGAGCACTAGGTATGGGTACAGGAAGGTAAGATGAAGAATCTTTCTCATTTGTCAGAATACCCAACCTATGGTTTAGTTCTTGAAGTTTTCTTAACATAATATCCATGGTTACTTCTTTTTCTAAACTCCTATTTTGTCCCTCTAATGTTTGCATCTTACTTGTCAAAAATTTGATTCGATTATCTAGATTTTTATTCCAATTAGTGAAAGCAAAAACAGTATTGTCAATATGACCTTCAAGGTTATGTAATTGCTTGTTCACCCCTTGTATTAATCTTTTGAACTCACCATTAGAAGGTCCTTGACTTAATCTATTAGTGGCAATCTCACCCAAGAAGGGGGTAAATTGGGTGAGTTATAAAAATCTTGCGAATTACAAAAAAGAAAAGCTAAACAGAAACAAAGAGCATAAGTTAGAGTGATTTCACCATAGAGAGTAGACACAGAATTTATACTGGTTTACTCTCAACCACTTGACCTACATCTAGTCCTTAGAACACCTCTGAGTATTTCACTAAGTTCCAAGATTAATCGGGCTCTTGGTGCCACAGTACAGTAATTGATTCGCTTAATCACTCCCCCTTACTACCCGTAAGGTTACAGACCCACTCAAGAGTTCACACTCTTGAGTTTCACTCAAAAAGTAATTAAAGATGATATGTAGAGCTCTCTCACAGTGTAAATAGATGATAACCACTGAAGCTCAGTACAAACAAGAACATAGTATTGAATGCAACAGTAATTTATTTGCAAAAGGTAGCTCGCATATTTAATCTTCTTATTCAATGCTTCTTTACGCCTTTTATAGTTGAGGAAGTTTAATAACCGTTAGATGGAAGAGCTTCTAGCCGTTGAGAGTTCAGTTGCGTGTTTTCCTAGTTGCAATGATTTTCGCCATTAATGCTTCTGACATGGTAGGTTACAGGCTACTAAACAACCGTTGGATAACCATTGAGTTCTTCTTCATAATCTATAATAATACTTCAATCTAATAAGTTTCTATTGCAGAGTAAAGCTCAGGAGTATAACTGATCAAATGATAATAATGAACATTTATAGATTGAAAGTGGAATCAATCAGTTGCTAAATGTATTGAATAAGAAATGGATATCCTTGATCAAAGTAATGATCGATGACTGGTTGATCGATCAAATTATCGATTAATCAAATAGACAGAATTTGAAACAGGCAAGTTTATTTATTGATCAAGTTATGGATTGATAATTTATCGATCAAGTAATTGATAAATGAAAATAGTGACTTCAGAAAAAAATACAAAGAGAAGGCTCAAGGTCACTTTTGATTTTGAATCCATTAAAATAGAGAATTAAGATAAATAAGAAGGCTGCAAAAAGCTCGAAGGGAAATAATCAACATATTTATAGAATCACGGTAACTTGTTGATGTTTAACTGGAAAGAGTCAATGATCGATTAAGTGATCGAAAACTGCTTGATCGATCAAACTATCAATAAAGCAAAGTGAGATAAAAATAGATTTTCAAGAAACAATGATTGAGTACTTTATTAATAAATGAATGGTGGAAGACTTGATCGATAAAAGAGTTTTTTCAAAGGGTACAAAACAAATGATAGTCAATTAAGTGATCAATTAATGTTTGATTGAGTAAGTGATCGATAAAATATAACAGAGAGACTTAGTTTTGAAATGCCAGGGAAATGTTTGATCAATCATGTTATGTGAAAACAAGACATTCAAATATATGGGTGATCAATCATTTTATCGATAATTAGATTATCGATCAGGTGATTGAAGAAACATAACTTAAAAAGTAGAACGAGATAGTGATGATCGATCATTTGATTGATAAATCACTGATTGATTAAGTGATCGATAAATCAACCAGATAACAACCTTAAACAAAGATATATCGAGTGGGTTATTAAGCAATGTTCGATCATGTTATCAAAAAATATCTGATTGATAAAGTGATCGATAAATGATGACAGAACCAAAATATAGCCAAAGTGAAAGAGCTTTACCATTTATCTGTCTTCTTATTGATAACCTATTTATCGATCAAGTGATCGATAAATACTTATCAAAATTGTGTCCCATTATTTGATAGGTGTTCAATCATTAGATTATCAATGAATTGATTGATAATTTTTGCAGAATTCTATACAAACTAGTGTTAACAATGATCATTCAATTGATCAATCAACATATATAAACTTATTTATCTATCAAGTTATCGATTAACATTTCTACTAAGTTACTCGTTTTCACAGGGAATTTATCTGACATGTGATCGATAAACCCTTGATCGATCAAGTGATTGATCAAATTGCCAAAACACAGATTACCCAATTTGTCATCATTAAAACCTTAAATCTAACATTTTTCCCCTTTTTGATGATGACAAAACACAGGTGTAAGATAATCAGATTTTATCAAATAAAACTTAAACTAGATCAGGAATTCAACAAAATCATACAATCGATAACATTATTTAGCAGTAAATGGCAAAAAAATGCAGAAATGCTGTCAGAATTCAAATTATAACCCAGAATTTAGATTATATAACAAAAAACATCAAAGCTAAACAACTAGAAAAACAACTAAACAAGATAAACAACTAAATAGATTCCTTCTCCTCCTTTTTGTCAGCATCAGAAGGTGGGGAAGGCAAGGTGATTGAGATAGGAAGAGGGGGAAGCTATGTAAATAGAGAGACAATTTGAGGAATGGATGGAGGTAGCATAGAGGGAGCAGACTGAGGGACTATGATAAGGGCTAAGGTAGGAGGAGGAGTGGGAGAGGTGGAAGGGACAGATGGTGAAGTAGAAATTGGAGAAGTGGGTATAAGTGACATAGGTAGTGCAGGTTCATGGGTCTTCAAAACTGAAGGAAGTGCTTGGGGTAGAAAAATTACTGCAGGAGAGGCCACCATCCCTTTTAAATCTCTGATTTCTCATTCAACATGACCAAACCTCTGTGAGACTTCCTTTTCCAAAACTATCATGGCTTGGCGATGAAGATCCAGAATTTTGGTAATGCCATCAAATTTCCAATCTGAAACTTCCCCATATTCTTTGGTTGTGGCATATATAGTCTTTTCTCAAACTCTTGTAGCTCATTTTGGAATAGATTCTGAATAGTGTTTCCATAGAATGAGCGGCCTGAGGTTTGAGAGGGTTCTGCAGAAGATTCAGCTTCATCTTGGCCCTTTAAAGCACTTGTCATTGGCTATTTTCCTTTCTCCTTTCTTGCCAATTTTTGGGAAGATCGAAAGGGCACAGGAATCTTCATCTTATTGAGCTGGTTAATTCTAAATGCAAGAACTTTTACTTTAACTTCCCTAAGCTCAAATGGTGCAATATTATGTGCGTGGAGGAAGTATGTTACTAGCTGAGAATAGGGGATGGGAGTGGATTTGGATTTGTTAAGGGTAAAATCCTTTATCTCATTGTAGATCAAGGCTCCAATATTGATCTTCTTCCCATTGATTATCCTGGCTAATAGAAGGTAGTCATCTTGATTTAGGTGGGAGAAACTGCCAGACTTATTCACCATGCTCCTCGAATAAATATAGTGGATTATTCTATAATAATTACACATCTATTTAGGTGGGAAGTTCAGCTCTCCTGGGTAACTATCACTCTACATCAAAATCTTATATGCTTTTATGTCATTCATATCCCCTCCTCTGACAGATTCAGGATTTCCCAGTAGCTCATTTATCTTGGTGAAAGTGAGGGTAATGGTTCTGCCTCTGAGTCGTGTTGTGAGATAATTATTCACCAAATTATCTTCGTCATCATACTCTTCCACAGATTCCATATTACAGTAAAATCTCTTAACCACTTCAGGACAATATTCTCTGCCAATACTCAGCCAGTTAGAATAGTGTTCTAGAGGGTTACTCAAATCTAATATGATTTTCTCATTCTTTTTCAAACTATCCAAATCTACCGAGACCATAGGACAAAACTTTCGAGTTGCAAAATCAGCTTTGAATCTCCCTTGGTTTATGTCCTTTTCTAAATTTTCAATGAGAAATTCAGATGGTTCAGAGGGGATACCTTGGCTAGGGGCTTGGTGTGACGCACCTTTACTTGCTTTATGTTTCCTTTGTCTTGGATGCTTGGGGATAGGAACTCATAATGCAGCCTCCACAACTTTCTGAACCAAAATTTCCTCATCAAATTCTGTTTTGGGCTCCTCGTAACCATTGGTAGCTTGGATTTTGACTTTGACCATAGAGATTTTCTTTGAGGAGTGGGTTGCTCTTCAGTCTGACTTTCCCAAATCTTCAATACTCTTCTCTTCTTTGATGGTTCTTCCCTCACTTTCAGTCTGTATCTTTTCTTTGTAGTGTCTCGGGACTAGGTTTATTTTTCAGTGCTTTCCTCTTGGCTGACATTCGATTGCTTAACTCTCACCATTCTTGTAGGATTCTGAGGATTTGATCGGTGAAAAGAGTGTTTGAAGGGTGCAGTAGAGAGCGAGGATGCTTCAGGAGTGATTTTGAGTGGAAAGGGAACAACAATTTAATAGAATAGTGAGTTTTGGACCATTACATAGGAACAGGGGAATGGTTTATCGAGTTAGGGCTGCAATAACTGATAGGGGGTTTTCAAAAATTGAACGTTATAAACACTAAAATTATCAATCAATAAATGATCGATCACGTGTTCGATAAATATAAAGAACACACAAGAACACTAAAGACAATTATCGATCAAGTTATCAAGCAATAAATTATCGATCATGTTATCGATAAAAGTTAATGAGAGAAATACGTTCCTGGTTTGGTTTATCAATCATTTGATCGATTAATAGTTTATCGATCAGCTCATCGATAATTCTTACTATTTGACTCTAAAATCCTTGTTGCTCTTTATTGATGTGTTGATTGATAACTGACTTATCGATTAGCTTATCAATAACATTCCTTCCATCTTCGTTCTTTTGCTCCATATACTTTATTTATCAATCAGTTAACCAATAAATCAATCCTTACTTACATTATGATTATCGATGTCCTCATCGATTATTCTATACCTGTTTGCCTCTATTTTTCCGTGATAAAACAGAGCTTCCTGCAAAACAAATTTCTATACACTCCGATGCTTAAGTTAGTCTTTTAATCATCAAAACATTAAATCTAAAGACTCAAATTAGAGAGATAATATGAGATTTCTTATAGCTCATTAAGATTTACCATTCCCAATTCTCTTTTGAAGTAGTTGAACTTCTGTTGATCGAGAGGCTTCATGAAAATGTCTACTATTTGATATTCAGTAGGGATGAATTCTACTTTTACATCTTTCTTTTGAATATGATCCCGAATGAAATGATGTCAAATGTCAATGTGCTTAGTTCGGGCATGATGAACTGGATTCTTGGACAGACTTATCATACTCGTGTTGTCACACAGAATTAGAATCTCTCTCAAGTTGATTCCCAAATCTTGTAGTTGTTGTTTTAACCATAGAATCTAAGCACAACAGCTGATAGTGGCAACATATGCTGATTTTGTGGAGGAAATTGCCACAGTATTCTGCTTTTTACTTGACCACGAGACAAGGCATCCTCTGAGGAATTGACATTGACCACTGATACTCTTTCTGTCAGTCTTATAACCTCCATGATCTGCATCTGAGTATCCCATTAGATATTCTGCTCCCTTCTTCAGATACCAGATTCCCAAATTTTATGTTCTGACAAGATATCTGAGGATTCTCTTGATGGCTTCTTCATGCGATTCCTTGGGGGCTGATTGATATCTTGTGCACATTTCCACACTGAATTGAATATCTGGTCTGCTTGTCATGAGATAGAGTAATGACCCAATCATTCCTCTATACTTGGTTAGATTCACGTCCTTGCCCTTCTCGTCTGCGTCTAGTGAAATGGTTGAGCTCATAGGAGTTTTTACACTTTTGGCATTTTCTAATACATATTTCTTTAGTAATTGCTTGAGATACTTTATCTGGGATATGAATATCCCATTTTTCTTTTGCTTGATTTGCAATCCCAAAAAGAAGTTCAGTTCTCCCATCATTGACATTTCAAACTCACCCTACATTAACTTAGTAAACTCTTGACAGAGATCCTTATTAGTAGCTCCGAATATAATATCATCCATGTAAATTTGAACAATCAAAAGTTCCTTCTACTTCTTTTCATGAAAAGTGTAGTGTCCACTTTGCCTCTTTTAAAATCTTTTTCTATCAAAAATTGCTAAGGCATTCGTACCAAGCTCTAGGAGCTTGTTTTAAACCATATAAAGCCTTTTTCAGTTTGTAAACATGATCAGGGAAGTTTGAGTCTTCGAACCCAGGAGGCTATTCGATAAAAACTTCTTCTAAAATATAACCGTTCAAAAATACACTTTTAACATCCATTTGATATAATTTGAAATCTTTTATGTAAGCAAAGGCTAAAAGTACTCGTATGGCCTCCTACCTATCTACTGGAGCATATGTTTCCTCATAATCAATTCCTTCTTTCTGATTATAGCCTTTAACTGCTAGTCTAGCTTTGCTTTTGACGATTTGTGTGGATTCATTTGAGCTTATTCTTGAATACCCATTTGGTTCCTATGATCGGATGGTCATTAGGTCTGGGTACCAATTCCCAAACTTAATTTCTTTCAAATTGGTTCAGCTCTTCCTATCGAATTCATCGGATATAGCCTCTTCAACATTGGTTGGTTCAATATGTGAGATGAATGTAGAGAAGTGCACTTCATTGAACACTTGTCTCTGGGTTTTAACCCCTTCATTGACTTCACCAATGACTTTTCCAGAGGATGGTTTCTATTATGCCTCCAAGCCTTAGGCTGTTCTAAGTTTTCTTGTGAAAGAGGTTTATTCGAATCATCTTTGTTTTCTAAAAGTTCTTTTGAAGGTACTTTATTTGAAGATTTGTTTAAATTCAATTTTTGAAAGTTTTGAACAATCTCAACATCATCATCTAAAGGTTTTGAAATTGGCTCATTTTTAGCAAACACGACATGTATTGACTCTTTAATTGTGAAGTGCGTTTGTTGAAAACTCTATAAGCTTTACTGCGATTAGAGTAACCAAGAAATAAACCTTCATCAACTTTAGGATCGAATTTACCGAGATTCTCTTTGTTATTGTTTGAAGGGAATTGAAAAACGCGCAACGAAAAATAAATTTAAAATTTCAATCCCTTGCCCGGATCTAACGATCGTGTTTAAGTTAAGTAGTAAGAAGTATTACCTTCGATGTTCGATTTCTTGGTGGCTCGGTGATTCCGCCGTTCAGGATGCCTCTGCTCTCCTCCTTTGTCGTTCGAAGTCGACAACTCTGGTCGGCTTCCTCTACCGGTATCCACACAAATAGCTCTCCAGTCACGAACGACATGCTAGCGTCTCTTTGTCCGTCTAGGGTTTTTTAAAGAATTCGTCCTCCTTCTCTAATTTTTGGCCGTCTCTTATCTGCAATTGTTTTCACTCTCTCACTCAAAACCCTAGCTCCTAATATCAAATATATAGGATGCTATAGGTATTATGAATGATATTTAATTTCGAAATTAATCCTAAATTAATTCCGAAATTAATACAATATCAAATATTGCCTAATCAGATAAGAGAACAATTAAATAAATATGGTTTATATTAAATCCGTCTCATAGATTTAATTCACCTATTTATTTAATTCAAAATAAAGATATGACGGAATTAATTTATATAGATTTAATTTATCCTTATAAATTAAATCTAACAATTAATATCTCTTATATTTATATAATATGTATATATATACGAATTTATATATATATACACGTCCACCCTATATTATTCATTGAATCTGGACATATCTTAGATTCAATGAATCTGAATATCATAACTCGTGTTGGGCTATTTTGTGTGCGACCCTGTAGGCCCATATGAAGTTGGCAGTGGGCCATTAACTATAATGACTCACAAGTCGTAAGCGGTCTCTAGCAAGACATCACGACTACCCAAATCATATGAGAATCGTTGAATGATGTAACCTTTCATACAACCATATCACGTCCCTTTTGTCACACGACATTTTGGTCATGGATGAGGCATGGAGAACGTCATCCTCCTATTCATGACCGTTACTTTCTCGATCCCTAAGTAGTCTGAGTATAGAAACGGAACTACCTTTCCATTATAGTATGGCCATACATTTCTCAGACTCACTCATCGAGGGGCCCAGTAATATCTCTCTACGAATGTGAGGGACAAATTCCATCTTGACCATTCACATTCCTCCGCATGAAAAATCACTAAGCCTGAACATAGTCTTTATGATCACTCGGTCAAAAGTGACTTTTGACTAGGTCAAAGCTGAGTGTTTCTCATGTAGGAATCCATGATGATCTCAGGTCAAAGGGCACAATGACATGGTTTGTATATGAGAGAAGCTTATGACTTAACCCATGCAGCTCTCTCATAGCGGGTCGGTCCAGCACCTTGTACTCTTACATGTGCCTATGACTTTAATTTATATCTCTATATATTTTTAAAGTCATACTGGTCTTATTTTATCTCTGCTCCCACATAAATGACCGACCAGGGACATTTAGGATAAATCATGAGTTATCCAAGGATAGTCATCACAGTAAACATGCAAATAATATGATAACGTAACTAATAAATTCATAAATCAACAATGTTCATAACATAATGATTGGCCCCTAGGGCACAATTTCCAACATTGTTGTGGATATAGCACTTACTCCTGAAGATCTTCAAATGAGCCAGTTACGCTTTCTTCCTTTGTATAGCTCATATGGAGTTTTCCCAAGCAGTGTTTTGATGTAAGTTCCATTGGAGATGTAGCAAGCCGTGCTCATTGCTTCGGCCCAGAACACTTGTGAAATCCCTTTCTCATTCAGCATTGCTCTTGTTATTTTCATGAGCACTCTATTCTTTCATTCAACAACTTCATTTTGTTGAGGAGTTCTTAGTACTGAGAAGTTGTGATCAATCCCATGCTCGTCACAGTAGTCTGCGAATTTGTTGTTCTTGAATTCACCTTTGTGATCAGATTTGATTGATACAATAGAAATACCTTTCTCATTTTAGACCTTTTTGGCAAAAATAATGAATGCATTAAACGTCTCATCTTTAAGGAAAGAAACAAAGTCCAGGTGAATCTTGAATAGTCATCAATTATCACAAGAACAAATAGATTTCCATCGAAACCTTTGACTCTTGACAGACCAACCAAATCCATATGAAGCATTTGGAGTGGCCTTTCAGTTGAGACTGTCTTTTTGATTTAAACAAAGACTTTTGTTTGTTTACCCTTCTGACAAACATCGCAAATAATATCATGTTCGTATTGAATTTTCAGTAAACCAATAACCAAGTCCCTCTTTGTTAATTTCGAATGCTGATTCATGTTAACATGTGCAAGATGTTTATGCCAAACCCAACTTTTCTCCTTTTTGCTAATAAAACAGTTTTCAAAAATTTAGAATCAATTTGAAGAGTATAACAATTACCATCCCTTGGAGCTCTCAGCTTTACGTTCAAATCTTCCTTCTTTAGTGGCAAGTCATCTTTGCTTATTACTAAGCATTCTCCTAAATCGAAGATGACCCAGTTGTTTTTGTTAGTACTCTGACTAACACTGAGCTGATTGTGACACAAGCCTTCTACGTAGTACACATCTTCAACCTTCATCCCTTTGTCACTTCCTATTTCTCCGATTCCAGCAATTCTTCCAGATTGATTGCCACTGAAGCTGACTTTGCCTCCTTCTCTTAGTTTGAGTGATGTGAATTTCTCAATATCACCCATCATATGTCTAGAGCATCCACTGTCAATGTACTATTTGTTTGTTCTGGATGCTTTGAGACATACCTACAACAACACAATTATGTTTTAGGTACCCATACCTTCTTGGGTCCTTTTTGGTTAGTATGGATTGTCCTAGGCATATAAGTACATTTGGGCACCCATTTTAATGTTCCGTAAATTCCTTTCTTCTTGTAATAACAAGAAGAGGTTGTATAACCTTTATGGTTACAATAAGAACACAATACAAAAGGGTTAGAGGAATGAACAATATTTCTAAAGAAGGTAAGATACGACCCACCACCACTTTTCTTCTTTCCTTTTGTCTTATCTTGAGTAGGATCATATCCTATTCCAGTTTTATCCATTGAACACCGTTGAGCTCCTAAAATCACTTTGAGCATTTCACTGCCTTTAGTAAATTTTTCCAAGGTTCTTGTGAGATCCTCGGCCTTTCTTCTGTTCTGTTCACATTCCATACATACTGGAGGTGGAACTGTGTTATCTTTCTGCTTTGCTTGCTGTTCCTCCAGAAGCTTTATTTTTTTTTCTTGGAGCTTACCAACTGTAACATCCAGACTTTTGGGCCTAAAAGCATCAAAAGTAGCCTGAATTGGATAGGCTACCAGACCCTTTTTGAGCAGAAGTCCCAAAGATGAGAAAGGAAGTCAAAGCAGTTTCAGAGACTAAACTGCAAAGTAAAAGTTTTTCAGGGGCTTCAGTATAATCAAGGTCAGAGACTCCAGTAAAGTCTCGAAGGCCTAGAGAGAGAAAAGAGACTAGATATAGGCCAAAGGTTGAGTTAGAAGCCTCAAAGAGAGGATTATATGAAGTTAAGTCCAACTAGGGACTAAACTGTAAATTCCGAAAGTTATGACCAACAGGGATAAAAATGGAAGAGTACACAGAGAATTCCAAGAAAATCCCAAAAAAAAGGGAAATAATATTCTAAGGCTCTTCTGTGAAGAGAAAAGACGAAAATACCCCTGAGGCAGCTTCAATGGAATTTATGAGGTTATTACCGGTAAAAAGTATACCATTTGAGGTAATTATTTAAAATAGCAAGAGACCTCAAAAAATATTATAAAAATGAGATTAAATGGTTAGAAGGTTGTACTAATTTATAAAATTAGTCTCGCAACCAAAAGGCTAGTGGAGTGGCTTTAATAAATTAAAGAGCCGGTTTTGCCGATAAAAGGGTATTTTAGTAAATGAATTTTATGCAAGGCTTAAAGGAAGTGTTATGGCCTAAGAAAATTTATAGATACTCTCTAGAATTAAAGGAAATTTATGGATCTGACAAAAAATAATTACAGAGGCCAGAGCACTGTAATTATAGAAAAGAAGTTCAACCCGAAGTAAAAGTGCACCGATAAAGTGTTAATAAGAGTCTTGCACTTTACTTGGCCCACAAGTCGCCACTTGTCAAGCCTTTAATGGATGGTAATTAAAGCTTTCCAAGTGTCAAGCTACCAATGGAGAGGATCTTGACTTTGGAATGTAATTATATTATGAATTAAGTTAATTAAGAGAGAGGTTTCAAGAAGGCTTAGGCATTTGACACTTGGACTTTCATTAAATGTGGTAGATGACATATTTTGAGAGCACTAAGGAGCTCATCTCTCCCCTAAATCAGATGGAAATTTCGTCCAAGGCAAAGAGGAGAGGAAAAGAGAGGGTTTTGGAAGGAGAACCAAGGAAAGCTATCAACTTTGGTCATCAATCAACGATCCAAGGTGAGATCTTGGTTCTAGATGTGTTCTTATCTTGTTTTCCTTCTCTTTTAAGGTTGAAAAATCTATCTTCTCTCCCTTTTGATGGCTGGTCGAAATGGTTGATGAGTGGGGAAAGGAGTTTGGTTGTTAGATCTTGCTAGAACACCTCAAAATATGGTAGATCCAAGTGGATCTATGTGAAAATTGGAAGAATTACGTGCTGATTTGATGCCTATTTCGAAATAGTTACTATTTATATCTGATTCTGAAATTTGGTATGATTAAAGTACACTTTGTGAGATTTAAATCCATGGGTAGAACACTTCATTTGGATATGTGTACGATTTATGGTGATTTTTCAAAGTTAGGGCTTGAAATCTGGAAACAGTGTTGAACTTTTGGGAGAGTGTCCAGTTCCGTACAATTCCGGTACTGTTCGGCATAAAATTGGTTCCTAAAACTATTTTTATTTTAAATTTAACTTAAGGAGCTTTCAGTGAGACTTGGAAGCACTCAATTTGGGTTTTTCTAGATTTAATTATGAATTTTCAAAGTTGAGCAAAAAATTCTGGAGATTCTGCGTGAACATTACCCGCGAACCAAAAATTCCAGATTTGATCTTCTTGAATCTAAGGCCATCTAAAGTTGTCCTAATTGACAAGAAATGGATCTTAAGGATGGGAAATGATAAGATTTATATTAGAAAAGTTAGAAAGAAAACCCTAAGACTAAGAGAAAGGGTTGAGGTTTAAGAAAGCTAGTCTTGAGCTTTATGTAATCTAATGGTCCTAATGGATTGTGTGATCATTATGGTTATGTTTAGGACCTTTGGAACATCCAAGAGGATGTTTGGTGATGTTGACCGAATGCCCACATGGTTGGAAAGTCAAGGGAGTCAAAGGGAAAGTAAGAGGAAAGCTTGAGGTGCAAGGTAGTGAACTTACCCTTTATGTGCTTGACATGGTATGCTCATGTGTTGGTTTGTATTTGTTGTTTGAATAATGTTGTGACATGATGATTGTTGGTAGAAATGCTGTTTTTAATATGTTCCCATGGCCATGCATTTTTATACCAAGCATAAAGCATGATGGCATGTCACTAGTTAACTTAAGTTTATGAAAAACTACATACCATACACTAGCATCCATCTTGTGCATGTATGTGGTAACGTTTGCTACTGAGATTCTCCCGAATCTCACCCCTTCGTAACCAACCATTTAGGTTAATCAATGATGGGCACTAATGGCATGAGAAGCAAGGAGAAGAAGTGGAGAATTATTGATGCTAATGATTGATACTAATATTCAATGTATAATTCTCCTATGTTATAATTATGTTGTGAATGCCATGTATTTAATTATAAAGCTTATGGCATGTACAGGAATGTATGAGCATGAATGGGAAAAATTAAGCCTATGTTAGGTATGCCAAAGAAATAAAAAGAATTAAGTAAAGAGCTGTTAAGGGATAAAACGTAGGTCATGGAGCAGTTAGTTTTGAGCTTCAGTTTGACCTATCATATGAATGAGTTAAGCTACAAAATTTGGTATACTTATAGTACACATCCCAAGCTTTAAAATGAGTGGTTAATCACCTTATTTGGATGTGTATACAAAGAGATATGAATTTTCAAAGTTAAAGCGGAGAATCTGGAAAGTCCAGATTTTACCAAACGAATAGTAATCTTAATCCAATAAACTGTATGTTTTCAGTGAGGGTGAGTTCAGTTGAATATTTTTTCCTTAAAGAACATTGAAAGAGCTTTCTGTAGAATTTTGGAACACCTCCATACGATTTTTCTAGAATTAGTTATGATTTTTTAAAGTTGGACCTGTAATCTGAAAACTGGACAGTGAACAGTAATTTTCTGAAAATTAACGTCCAAATTGAAATTTTTAAGTGTAAGACCATCCAACATGGTCTGGAATGGTTCTAAATGAATGCTAAGGTACAATATAAGTAAGGTGTGACACCAACTCCTTTGCAATTCTTACTAATTCTAAATGTAATGCATTTGTATTCATATTGTAATTCATCATAGGAGGGTTCAGAAGTGATTACCTCATCTGTCTCTAAATCTTCATCTTCCTGAGCCACGAGACAGATGTTGGTGGTTTGTTCGTCGTTGCTTTCTTCTTCCTCTGAGAAACTATCTCCCCAGATTAACGTGACAAAGGATTTCTTCTTTTCTTTGTCCTTTATCTTGGACAGCTGAGGACACTCTGCTTTGATGTGCCTCGGTTTTTTGCATTCAAAGCAGATGATTGGTTCCTTTAGCTTATTCTGAGATGTGGAAATTTTGCGTTTTGATTGAAACCTCCTTCCGGCTTTGCTTTTGTAGAATTTCTTGAATCTTCTGATGATAAGACCCATTTCATCATCTTCCTTCCGGCTTTCACTCTCTTGAGTTCTGAGAGCAATGCTTTTGTATTTTTTCTCATTCATCTCCTTTTTATATTTTTGCTTGCTCTCATATTCTGCAAGACTTCCAAATAGTACTGCAACCGAGCTAATTGATTCTCCCTTTGTTTCCTCAATGGCTGTTACTTTCGGCTTCTATTCTTTTGTGAGACCGCTTAAGATTTTTCTTACTTGGTCTTCCTGACTATATTTCTTTTCGAGTATAGTGAGGTGATTTATGAGGTGTAAGAATCTAACTTCCATGTCTCGGATGCACTCTCCATCCTTCATGGAGCAGTTAGTTTCGAGCTTAAGTTTGACCTATCATATGAATGAGTTAAGCTACGAAATTTGGTATACTTATAGTGTACATCCCAAGCTTTAAAATGAGTGGTTAATCACCTCATTTGGATGTGTATATGAAGAGATATGAATTTTCAAAGTTAAGGCAGAGAATCTGGAAAGTCCAGATTTTACCAAACGAATAGTAATCTTAATCCAATAAACTATATGTTTTCAGTGAGGGTGAGTTCAGTTGAATATTGTTTTCTTAAAGAACATTGAAAGAGATTTCTGTAGAATTTTGGAACACCTCCATAAGATTTTTCTAGAATTAGTTATGATTTTTCAAAGTTGGACCTGTAATCTGAAAACTGGACAGTGAACAGTAATTTTTCGAAAATTAACGTCCAAATTGAAATTTTTAAGTGTAAGACCATCCAACATGGTCTGGAATGGTTCTAAATGAATGCTAAGGTACTATATAAGTAAGGTGTGACATTTTTGGTATTAGAGCAGAGATTCTGGCATAGGAAGAAAAGAACTATCTGCAAGAATTTAGAAAAGCCCAGTTCAGGTTAGAGCTAGTAGTGGAATACTAGCTAAGGTCCAACTAAGGTTATGCATTGGAGGTGAATGCTCTAGGAAAAATAAGTAATAAGGATCTTTAAATGAAGTTGGGATCCTCTGTTAGAAAGGTACAAATAAAATGATGATGAGAAGTTATACGCAGAGGAAGGTAGCCACTGTGTAAAGATAAAGAGACTTCCCTCTAAAGAAATGGGGATAATGGCTCATAAGTCAGATAGAGGTATGAGTCTAAACCCTAGACAAAAAAGGTCAAGTGGCAACCTAAGTTAGATACAGTTATTGTAGCCTTGATATAAGGTTAAGGCAGCACGATCAAAGTAGTTATCTTTGATTCCTAAATAGATATAAAAAGGTCAGAAGAGCTAAAGATCACTTTCTGCCGCCGGTAATCCCTGAGTGTAAGGGAAAGCAAAAGTGCTAATGGCCTAGAGTTGTGAGCCTGACCCTTCCTTCATTGCTTGAAAGGAAGTAGTTGACTTAGTTGGGGATTACAGGGAGGCTAGGACATAGAAGTCCTTCAGGCAGCAGTTAAGGTTACGATGAACAAAGCTAAGTAAAACTAGGAGAAGTAAGAGAAAGTATGTTTTATCATGATGAACCAAAGAAAGTGGTGGCGAATAAGAATTCTAGTCATAAAAATAGAGATAGTGACTCTCAGATGCTGAGGTGGTATCTTGGTAGGACTTGATGGACTATAAGGTCCTTGAGAGTAAGACTGATAGAGCTCAGAGAGAGGGTTGTAGCCACTATTTAAAAGCTATCAGATTCCCCCTCAAGAGGAAGAGTAAGGATGAGTTGAACAAGATAGTTAGGGGTTGAGTCTGTACACCACTAAGAGGGTGTAGTGGCCACCTAAGCTGGGCAAACTCTTGAAGCCTCGTTAGAGATGGGGCACTATGATAGAGTAGCTATCTCAAGTTCCTGAATAGATAAATAGGAACATGGAGATAGTGAAGTCATAGTTGATAACCCTGGTGGAATTCTTAGGGATTAAAAAGAAGAGAAAGAGATGAGAATAAGATAGATAGCTATACAGGGAACTAGCATTATGAGGTCGGCATGTTCCTGATGATGTTAAGAGATACTCAGTCACTTGGGGTTAGGTTGAGAGGCACCCTTCACAGAGGATATGGCCTTGGCTACTAGTCTTCCTAGAGAAAGCGGGGAACTAGTCCTCCGAGTTAGAATTGACACTGCTCTAGATAGAGCAAGATACCCTGTACGAGCAGGAAAGGGAAGCAACCGAGGCAAGGCAAGCGGAGTTGACTTTACCCTAATGGAAGTATGACTAGCCAAGAATAAAGCTAGGGTTCAATGTCCTTAAGCTTAGCAAAGAAGGGCAAATAGAAAGAAAAAGAACCTCAAAAGTCCTCTCCCTATAACTTCTAGAAACAGCTGCGAACAGAAAAGAGGCTCCCTCTTGTAGGGATAAGATGTCCGGCTAGCATGCTACGGACATAGCAACCAATGAGCTTACACTCCTTGCATTAAAATGTCAGACATTATGCATGTTAGAGTATGCTCGTACTGAAAAGTAAAGTAGAGGAAAGAGGAGTTGCATAAGTCCTCTCTCTGTACCGTTCTAAAGTAGTAAGAGACGGTAAGATAGCTGGAGGAGTAAGAGAACTCCTAAGACAGATTGGCTTAGGCACCTAAAGAGACAAATAGGTGGCCTGGGGAATTGACAGGAGGTTTAAGAAATGGTATTGGTTCTTGGAACAGTTTTTAGGGAATTACTAGTATGGTGACCAACTGAGTGGAGATGACTTCACTTAGTCCTATGGTCTAAGTCTCCCAGAGATTGGTACCTATTTGGGAAGATGAGGACCAGGGATGAGTTGAGGATGTGGAAACCTCCTTCAGTTGTAAACCAATACTGAGAGAGTACCCATGATTTCCTTCCAAACAACCTTATCATTAATTAAGCTAGATTCAATTTCCTTCCGATTAATAGAGGAAAGCCAAAGTTAGAGGAGTTAGAGCCATAAGACCTGAAAAAGAGACACTCAGGCTAGCTCTAAATACAAGAAGAACCCATGTGATATAGAGACAAACTGAGTATTGACGGGTAAATTCTTAAGATAAGACGAGAGACAAGAATGTAAGCTGAACAAACCTGACTAAAGATAGAATAAGAAGGGTCTAAGACAGCAAGGTACTAGGGTTCGCGCCTATCAACACTATTCAGTTAAGCGTGCTTAGGCGAAAGTAACCCAACGATAAGTAACCGTTGGGAAGTTCTTGTAGAAGTCCTGACTAAGGTATAAGCAGAGTATTGGTTCAAGCAAAGCCCGGTGTGAGAGAAAACCTAATTAGAAAAGTAACGGGTGACTAGGATTGGTCCAATTGAGATTATGATAGTGAGGTGTTTTCTTCAAGGGAAATAGATATAGAAGAGAAGTAAGAAATGACAGAGAGTAACCTGAGAGATAGGTAGTCGTTGCTATGAGACTCCCCCTCAGGAGAGGAATGGTTGGGCTAAGAGAGCTTGACCAGGGAATAAGTCAAAGTTGAAAGACGTCTCTAGAGGGTAATGGCTAAGAGTATGGTAAGCTAATAAAGAATAGGAGTCTAGACCCTAATAGTGAAGCAGGTGACAACCTAAGCCTCGGGTAATTAGTTAAAGGTGCCTAACTGGAAGGTCACACAGCAGAGATGTTTTAATGATCAATGCCTGCTGTGTAATATGGTCACTTTATGATTAGCATATGACCATAGAAGTAATGGGTAAAGGTACAGTAACCAGTCAGAGGTATAAGTCAATGCCCTAGTAAGGGAACTGAATGTCAACCTGTACCTTAGGTAATCAATATGACCTCGATAGAGGCATGGTAACAGAATGAGATGTGTTGAGGTTTGTTCAAATCCTTGAATAGAGGTGGAAATTCCTAAGGGATAGTGAACCAAGAGGGATAGAGATTATATGACAACGAATGAAGGGTCAATGATGACATTGGTGCCAGACCTAGATACCGTACAGCAAGGTGATTAAACATTTACTATGTGATGTGATGTGATGAGGGTATGGTGATCAATACCGGACCAGAAAAATAATTGGTCAAGAGGTAAAGAAAGTCAGAGAGAGTAAAGTGAGGCAAGACCCCTCTTGAGGATGGAGATGCAAGGAAATGAATAAGAACATGATAGTGGATGGTTGCATTGGGAACTAATGAACAAAAAGAGATAAGTAAGTTCCTTGTAATATCTAGAGCTCGATGATGCTTAGATATATGATAATGTTAGGGACTAAAACAATATTCTTTTATGTCCCTAAGGTATCCAAGAGCGTGCAACCATGGCAATTAGGCCATTAAGGAATCTAAGAAATGAGATTCCTATAGATAGATGCCACTGCTTATAAGATTGAGTAATCCAGTAGAGAGGCTCCCTTTGATAGGGATATGGTATTCGAGGAATGTACCCTGGCCGAGGTTGCATATGAGGAAAGTCTTGACCATGAAGTACCTCTCTAAGATTGGAAAGTGGTTCTTCGGATCAGAGTGACGCTGCTCTAGTAAGAGTAAGCTATCTTCTGAAGGAATGAAACAGAAAGCAAGTGGTTGAGTTGACGATGCTCCAATTAAAGCAATCTGTCCTTCCACAGGAAAAGCAAAAGTAGCCGAGATAAGGCACGGGATGGACCTTACCCCAGAGAGAGAGAGTGAAACTGGTTAAGACAACAGAAGTGTGATATGCAAACAGATGCTCCTCGAGCTTAATAGGGTACTACAGAATACTGAAGGATAATGAGAATGTGATGATATAAGTCCTCTCCTGATGCTGTCTAAACTATTAAGAGACAGCAAGGACTATAGAGTCCTAAGACAAGGTAGGCTGGCATTGATATAATAGCAAGTTAATGGGCTCTAGAGATGAACCAGTACCTAGGGATTCGAAAGGCACAAAGAAAGGAAAGTGACTTAAGGAAGCTAAAACTAAGGGCTAAAGAAATATGGAAAGGCTAAGAATTCCAAGAGTTGACAGAAAGGATTAAGGCCTAAGAAGACAATACTGATATCTGTGATCAATCTTGGGGAATAATTAGTCAAGTTACTAGCTGAGTGGAGGTGACTTATTTTATTACTCAACTCTATGGTCTAGAGTCTTCTAGAGATCCTAAGATGGCTCAGATTGATGATAGTATTCCAGGGTCATAGTAGATCCTGAGGAGGCTTACGGTAGAGTGCAGTAGCTCCCGAGGTCATAGTAGACCAAGCCTAAGAGAAAATAGCTGAACCATAAGGGTAAGAGTACAGTACCTCTTTGGGAAGACAATGACCAGAGATGAGTTTAAGATACTGAAATCTTCCTCAGCGGTGGGCTAATATAGAGAGAGTACCCTTGACTTGTTCCAGATACCTCTATTGTTGATTAGACTGTGCTCAATTCTGTTCTAGTCAATGAAGAAAAGAAAGGAGATACGCCCTTAAAGTAAAGAGGAATAATAGGGTACCGAAAAGAATAGATAAATGCGGTATTAAGAGAACCCAAAATGTCATGGTAAAGTAAAATACCATGAAGACAGGCACACTATCGTGGTATTATTATGAAAGAATGAGCCTAAAGTATCGGAAGAATGTGAGTAGTGGTGACAAAATGCTTAAAAGCAAAGGCCATGCTCATATGAATGACAAAAAAGTTTAGAACGATGAGTTATGTAAGTATGAAGCCAGGTGGAAACATGGAAATGAGGTATAATGAAAAGTTGAAAAGGTCAGAGTTAAGTATAAGTAGGGATATTCTCCTCAGGTAACCTCTCATTAAGGGTAAGAATAGAGGTTTGACCCGAAATTTCAAGGACGAAATTTTTTTGAGAGGGGGAGAATTGTAACATCCAGACTTTTGGGCCTAGAGGCATCAAAAGTAGCCTAAATTGGATAGGCTACCAGACTCTTTTTGAGCAGAAGTCCCAAAGATGAGAAAGGAAGTCAAAGCAATTTCAGAGACTAAACTACAAAGTAAAAGTTTTTCAGGGGCTTCAGTATAATCAAGGTCAAAGACTCCAGTAAAGTCTCGAAGGCCTAGAGAGAGAAAAGAGACTAGACATAGGCCAAAGGTTGAGTTAGAAGCCTCAAAGAGAGGATTATATAAAGTTAAGTCCAACTAGGGAATAAATTGTAAATTCCAAAAGTTATGACCAACATGGATAAAAATGGAAGAGTACACAGAGAATTCCAAGTGGATCTATGTGAAAATTGGAAGAATTATGTGCTGATTTGATGCCTATTTTGAATTAGTTACTGTTCATATCTGACTCTAAAATTTGGCATGCTTAAAATACACTCTGTGAGCTTTACATCCATTGGTAGAAAACTTCATTTCAATATGCGTACGATTTATGGTGATTTTTCAAAGTTAGGGTTTGAAATCTGGAAACAGTGTTGAACTTTTGGGAGAGTGTCCAGTTCCGTACAATTCCGGTACTGTTCGGCATAAAATTGGTTGCTAAAACTATTTTTATTTTAAAGCTAACTTAAGGAGCTTTCAGTGAGACTTGGAAGCACTCAATTTGGGTTTTTCTAGATTTAATTATGAATTTTCAAAGTTGAGCAAAAAATTCTGGAGATTCTGCGTGAACATTACCCGCGAACCAAAATTCCAGATTTGATCTTCTTGAATCTAAGGCCATCTAAAGTTGTCCTAATTGACAAGAAATGGATCTTAAGGATGGGAAATGATAAGATTTATATTAGAAAAGTTAGAAAGAAAACCCTAAGACTAAGAGAAAGGGTTGAGGTTTAAGAAAGCTAGTCTTGAGCTTTATGTAATCTAATGGTCCTAATGGATTGTGTGATCATTATGGTTATGTTTAGGACCTTTGGAACATCCAAGAGGATGTTTGGTGATGTTGACCGAATGCCCACATGGTTGGAAAGTCAAGGGAGTCAAAGGGAAAGTAAGAGGAAAGCTTGAGGTGCAAGGTAGTGAACTTACCCTTTATGTGCTTGACATGGTATGCTCATGTGTTGGTTTGTATTTGTTGTTTGAATAATGTTGTGACATGATGATTGTTGGTAGAAATGCTGTTTTTAATATGTTCCCATGGCCATGCATTTTTATACCAAGCATAAAGCATGATGGCATGTCACTAGTTAACTTAAGTTTATGAAAAACTACATACCATACACTAGCATCCATCTTGTGCATGTATGTGGTAATGTTTGCTACTGAGATTCTCCCGAATCTCACCCCTTCGTAACCAACCATTTAGGTTAATCAATGATGGGCACTAATGGCATGAGAAGCAAGGAGAAGAAGTGGAGAATTATTGATGCTAATGATTGATACTAATATTCAATGTATAATTCTCCTATGTTATAATTATGTTGTGAATGCCATGTATTTAATTATAAAGCTTATGGCATGTACAGGAATGTATGAGCATGAATGGGAAAAATTAAGCCTATGTTAGGTATGCCAAAGAAATAAAAAGAATTAAAGTAAAGAGATGTTAAGGGATAAAACGTAGGTCATGGAGCAGTTAGTTTTGAGCTTCAGTTTGACCTATCATATGAATGAGTTAAGCTACGAAATTTGGTATACTTATAGTGCACATCCCAAGCTTTAAAATGAGTGGTTAATCACCTTATTTGGATGTTTATACAAAGAGATATGAATTTTCAAAGTTAAAGCGGAGAATCTGGAAAGTCCAGATTTTACCAAACGAATAGTAATCTTAATCCAATAAACTGTATGTTTTCAGTGAGGGTGAGTTCAGTTGAATATTTTTTCCTTAAAGAACATTGAAAGAGCTTTCTGTAGAATTTCGGAACACCTCCATACGATTTTTCTAGAATTAGTTATGATTTTTTAAAGTTGGACCTGTAATCTGAAAACTGGACAGTGAACAGTAATTTTCTGAAAATTAACGTCCAAATTGAAATTTTTAAGTGTATGACCATCCAACATGGTCTGGAATGGTTCTAAATGAATGCTAAGGTACAATATAAGTAAGGTGTGACACCAACTCCTTTGCAATTCTTACTAATTCTAAATGTAATGCATTTGTATTCATATTGTAATTCATCATAGGAGGGTTCAGAAGTGATTACCTCATCTGTCTCTAAATCTTCATCTTCCTGAGCCACGAGACAGATGTTGGTGGTTTGTTCGTCGTTGCTTTCTTCTTCCTCTGAGAAACTATCTCCCCAGATTAACGTGACAAAGGCTTTCTTCTTTTCTTTGTCCTTTATCTTGGACAGCTGAGGACACTCTGCTTTGATGTGCCTCAGTTTTTTGCATTCAAAGCAGATGATTGGTTCCTTTAGCTTATTCTGACATGTGGAAATTTTGCGTTTTGATTGAAACCTCCTTCCGGCTTTGTTTCTGTAGAATTTCTTGAATCTTCTAATGATAAGACCCATTTCATCATCTTCCTTCCGGCTTTCACTCTCTTGAGTTCTGAGAGCAATGCTTTTGTATTTTTTCTCATTAATCTCCTTTTTATATTTTTGCTTGCTCTCATATTCTACAAGACTTCCAAATAGTACTGCAACCGAGCTAATTGATTCTCCCTTTGTTTCCTCAATGGCTGTTACTTTCGGCTTCTATTCTTTTGTGAGACCGCTTAAGATTTTTCTTACTTGGTCTTCCTGACTATATTTCTTTTCAAGTATAGTGAGGTGATTTATGAGGTGTAAGAATCTAACTTCCATGTCTCAGATGCACTCTCCATCCTTCATTCTGAATAATTTGAATTCTGTGGTGAGAGTGTTGATTCTGCTTTGTTTTACACCGGTGGTTCCTTCGTGAGCAATCTCCAGTGGTTCCAACATTTCCTTTGTAGTTTCTATAACACTTTATGTTTATACCAAATAACTTGCCTTGTGGAAGCATTTGGAATCACTTTTGAAGACTACAAGTTATGAA
Organism: Neltuma alba; assembly: GCF_004799145.2. Taxonomy (NCBI): domain Eukaryota; kingdom Viridiplantae; phylum Streptophyta; class Magnoliopsida; order Fabales; family Fabaceae; genus Neltuma; species Neltuma alba. Next base: position 47,235 of record NW_021636197.1, read on the forward strand.
AAATCAAGTTTGCAAGTTTATATGACCTTTAAGTATGAGAAAAGGCTCAAAAAATTTGAAACATTTTCACTTTCCCAGTTCAGGTCACAACTTAGTGCTTCTAGGTCACGAATTGAAGCTACAGAGGCCATTTTTGCCTCCAGGTCACGACCTCAACTTCTGAGGTTGTGACCTCAAGTCACAAAATGCTTCTGTGCACTATTCACATTCACTGAAATCTTTTGCAACTTTAAAAATTCATAACTAATTGTAGAAAAATTAAAATTGACTGATTCTAAGTTCTATAGAAAGCTCTTTGGATAAAATTTTGAGAAAAAAATAGTTTCTGGACTAGTTGCTTTGAAATATGAGCCCAGTTTTCTTTGAAAACCTTACTGTTCATTTGGTCATTTTTAGATTTTTACTTTATTTTTGCCTAACTTTAGAAAGGCTTAACTTTCTGCTCGGTTATCAAAATGAGGCAAACTACCCCTCATTTTAAAGAGAAAAATCAGATCTCTTTGCTTGCCAAATTTCATAACCTAACTTACTCGTTTACTCAAATGGTCATTGGTCAAACTTTAATCCCTTTTAGTTGACTTTTTACCCCTTTTGGAAGGGTAACTGAACTTAATCGACCACTTAACATCACAACATACTCTCATTAGCTATATTAGCTATTTCTAATCATGCATGTATACTTCTAACCTTAGTCATACTATTGGAAACTTAGGGCATACTTAATATTACATTCCTCCAAAATAGAAAGGTTCAAAGCCATATAAAGTCACTATGGCTTACTACCTCTTCAAGTAAGAGCCAACTGCTTTCCTTTGCCCTTGATTGTTGAAGGCCCTATGGTTTGTTTAAATATTGGGGTTAAATTCTAGGAAAATCTTAGTAGTAATTGCATAAATTATCAAGGTCACACAATACATTGTAAATCAAGCTACACGCATGCATACTTTAACTTTATGTTCATGCTATGGCAAGGACATATCATCATAAACATTCATGGCACTCAACATAGCATAAGCCAAGGCATAATTTGTATGGAGACAACATCATATAACAAAACATTCTCATCCACCTCATAGCATAACAGGTTAGCAAAACACAGCCATAATCATACAAGGTAGGGTGACACTCTAATATAATGAATTAAGCTACCTTGATTGCTTTCCTCCCTCTTGAACTTTTTCCTCTTGACTAGATCTTTGTCCCTTTGTTGTGTACAGCCTATTAGGCAACCAATGACACAAAATTAAGTATTATTACAACTACATAACTTAACATAACCCCTTAAACCCCTTTTTCTTGATTCTTAGGGTTTATTTTTCTAGCTTTGATTCTTGAACTTTCTTGGGCCTTTTCTACATAATTTTTCATGTAGAATCCATTTATCATATTAGTTTATGAAAATCCAATCCCTTCCCATTGAACTTAACTTGGCCGAACCATATATATAATTATTAGGAAAAGGATTTTCAACCAAACTAACATGTAGTTACTTAATCCTTAACCTTTAATCATGCTTAATCTTAACCATACATAACCTAAACCCTTCCTATCCATTTTGAGGAAATTTAGACAGTACTTCCCTTAGAAATATGACTTTCTATCATCATTAAAATAGCTTAAAACCAACATATCATCATTATAACTTGAAATAGAAGAGTTGTAGAAGCTTACCTTCATTCCAAATGATTCCTCTCACTAGAACTCTTCTCTTTCTCTCTCTAAATGAAATTTTACAACAGGTTCCTCACTCATTTGGTCTTGCACGAAATGAACATGGGGGAGGGGGTATTTATAGGCTTCAAATTTCACTAATTCCACATATGCCCTTCTTGCATAAAACTTAATCTTAGCCCTCCAATTTTTACCTCTTTCCAAATGTACAAATCTTAGGCTATATGACTTAGTATGTTGACACTTGGATGATGAATCATTAGGGCTTATGTCATTTCTTCTTATCCATTAAGATTAATTAGGCTTTAATCAAGATTAACTCTCTCAATTCCTTGATTAACTTAGCTAATTACCCTTCTAGAAGCTTTTGACTTTTCAAAGAGAGATGGTTAAATCCTAGCCATCCAATGAACTATGTTTGCCATGTGTCAAGATCTTATGGAAGATGGCTTAACCTTAATCATCTTACTTATCCCTAATTAGATTTTAATCTAACTTGATTTATTATTTTCTTTTCCTTTTCCTTTTTATTTTCTTTTTCCCTTTCTTGGCCAATTTGGGCATGCCATGTGTCCTTGGCAATCTGTAAGAAATTTTATCACCCCTGTTGTCCTGACAGTCCATTGAGTCTTAATATAGTACTGGTTTATTTTATCTGATAGCTGAAAAATTCCAGTATCTCAAAATCAACTCACCATTAATTATATTTCAGTAAAGGAAACTTTCCTAATTAATTTCATAATTTTTCTCCCCCTATAACTCCTTAAATTGCCGTTTCTGTAAAAAAAACAATTTACCGATGTTAATTTAGCTCTAAATTCAATTAAAGCTAACCTCCTCATCATTTAGGGTTGGAAATAATTTTATAAATTTCCATAATTCCTAAATGAATTTCCTTTAAATTTTCATAATTTTTTGAGATCTGTAGATATTTTTAATAATTAATATTGTCTAATTTTCCTTAATTTAGCTAGAATATTAATAATTAAAATAATTTTTTAATAAATTATTTTCAACCTGTATTTACTTTCTAGACCTCCAACTGTTCCATAACATTAATTCTATTTTTCATGATTTACTGGAAATTTTTAGGATTTTCAGACACTAATTACGATAATGCCATTTATAGACCAATCATTTTAAAATGACAATTTGGTCCTTTTTCAGTTCTCACTTCAATTGTTGTGTTGTTTATCTATCTTTTATCTCACCTGGCCTTGGTCAACCCTAAATCTTTCATTAATCATGCTAAAGATATCAGGGTATAACATATTTTCCTATTTCTAGGTTAGAAATTTTAGGATGTTATATTTCTACCCCCTTGAAATAAATTTCGTCCTCGAAATTTTAACACATAGCTTAAGTGAAGAGCTCTGGATACTTGCTCCTCATCTCGTCTTCCTTCTCCCACGTGGCCTCTTCTTGATTTAGATCTTTCCAAATCACTTTGACCAAAGGAATTCCCTTGTTCCTCAGCTGCTTGAATCTCCGGTCCACTATTCGTTCTAGTCTTGCTTCAAATGTCATATTGTTCTTTAGTTCAAACTGATCATATTCTAGCATATGATCTAGGTCCGGATTGTACTTCTTTAATTGAGAAACATGGAAGAAAATGCAACTGACTCAAATTGAGGGTAAGGCTAGTCGATAGGCTACTGGTCCTACTTTTGAGAGAATTTGGAATGGTCCCACATATTCAGGTGTTAACTTTCTTGCGTTAATGGATCGTCCTACTCCAGTAGTTGGAGATACCTTTAGGAATACATGGCCCCCAACCTCAAACTCTAACAGCTTTCTCCTACTATCGGCATAACTCTTCTGTCTACTTTGAGCCGTGAATAACCTCTGTTTGATCTGTTTAATCTGTTCTGAGGTACGATCCACTATGTCTGGACCCCAAACTTTTCTCTCTTCGAGTTCTATCCAAAAAAGCGGGGATCTACACTTTCTCCCGTATAATGCCTCATATGGCGCCATTTGGTTACTAGAATGGTAACTGTTGTTGCACGCAAATTCTGCCAAAAGCAGATATTCATCCCAGCTCCCTTTGAAATCCAAAACGCACACTCTCAGCATATCTTCTAGTGTCTATATCATTCATTCTGTTTGTTTGTCCGTTTACAGATGGTAAGCCGTACTAAAACTCAGTACCGTGCCCATGGCTTCTTGTATTGCTTTCCAGAATCTCGACATGAATCTTGGATCCCTGTCTGACACAATGTACTATGGAACCCCATGTAATCTTATGATCTCTTTAATATACAACCCCGCTAACTTCTCTGGCGAATATTTAACTTTAATAGCTAGGAAATGGGCCGACTTCGTCAGTCTGTCAACTATGACCCATATTGCATTGTATCCTGACGACGTACAAGGTAGTCCTACTATGAAGTCCATAGAGATACTATCCCATTTCCATTCAGGAATATTAAGGGGTTGTAGAGATCCTGATGGCTTCTGGTGTTCCGTTTTCACTTTCTAGCACGTAAGGCACTTTGTCACGTACTCAGTGACATCTCGTTTCATACCAGGCCACCAAAACAATAACTTGATGTCTTGATACATCTTGGTCATTCCTGGATGAATCATATATTTGCTTTTATGTGCCTTATATAGAATCTGCTTTCTGAGATCATCTACGAGAGGGACATACGATCTTCCTCTAAATTCTATCACTCCTTCTGTTGAGATCTCAAAATCTTTTGTCTCGTTACTCAAGACTTTAGCTCGAAGGGTCTTTGCTAAAGGATCCCCTCTTTGAGCTTCTTTAATTTGTTTTATCATATCAGCTGTTGTGCTCTACACTAATGGCTCCTTAGCCACATCATTTGTCATCAACTGCATATGATAAATAGGACCCCAATCCCTTATATCTTATAACAGATCACCCTCTTTGATCATGAGGGTGGCTACCTATACCACTTTTCTACTCAAGGCATCAGCCACTACATTGGCCTTTCTCGGTTGATACTTGATCTGGTAGTCATAATCTTTCAGGAACTCCATCCATCTCCTTTGTCGCATATTAAGCTCTTTCTGATCTTGCAGGTACTTGAGACTCTTGTGATCACAGAACAATTCTATAGTTGCCCCATACAGATAATGCCTCCATATCTTCAAGGCATACACTATTGCTGCAAGCTCCAGGTCATGAGTGGGGTAATTTTCCTCGTGAGACTTTAATTGGCGCGAGGCGTAGGTGACAACTCTCCCTTGTCACATCAGTACACATCCCAATCCCTGTTTGCTAGCATCTGTGTACACTACATACGGTAGTGTCAGATCGGGGATAACTAATACTGGGATAGAGGTTAGCCGTCGCTTCAGCTCCTGAAAACTTGCCTCACATTTCTTGTCCCACAAGAGCTGCTGATTCTTCCTCATAAGCTTTATCAGCGCTTGGGCAATTCTAGAGAAGTCCTGGATAAATCTCCTATAGTAACCTGCCAACCCTAAGAAACTTTGTATCTCTGTCATTGTCTTAGCTGCTCCTAGTTCAGTTCTGATTCAACTTTACTAGGATGTACAACCACACCTTCATGGTTAATCACATGGCCTAAAAATTTAACTTTTTTTAACCAAAACTCATATTTACTGAGCTTAGCATAGAGTTGTTTCTCTTTCAGTGTACTTAGCACAATTCTCAAGTACTGCTCATGTTCTTCTTGAGTTTTGGAGTACACTAGTATGTTGTCAATAAAAACTACCATAAACAGATCTAAGTATGGTCTAAAAATCCAGTTCATGTAGTCCATGAAAATAACAGATGCGTTCGTTAATCCAAACGGCATCACTAGGAACTCATAGTGTCTATATCGGGTCCTAAATGTAGTCTTCAAAACATCTCCCATCTTTATCCTCAGTTAATGATATCCTAATCATAGATCGATCTTCAAGAATACCGTTGCTTCTGCCAGTTGATCTAACAAATCATCAATACACGGTAAAGGATATTTGTTCTTTATCATCACCTTATTTAGCTCTCGATAGTCAATGCATAGCCTCAGACTACCACCTTTCTTTTTCATAAAGAATACTGGAGCACCCCAGCGAGACACACTTAGTCTTATAAAACCCTTCTCCAACAGCTCCTCGATCTGCCTCTTTAGCTCAACCATTTCATTAGGAGCTATTCGATATAGAGCTTTGGATATCGGTCCTGTCCCTGGTACAAGATCAATTGTGAACTCTACTTCTTGCTCTGGTAGAATTCCACTAATCTCTATTGAAAATACTTCCGGAAAGTCCTTCACCACTGATATCTCTTTGATTCATTCTTCTACCTCTGCTTAAATCGAGAAGAATACGAAATATCCCTGGCATCCGTGCTGTAAACATCTACTTGGTTCGACTTCAGTTATGTAATTTAAGCTTACTTCGTTTCTAGGAATTACTTCCTTAGAGGGTAATACTAATGTTTTCTTACCACAATCTAGAAGTATGTTGTTAGCAGACAACCAATTCAAATAATTATCACATCAATGTCACGAAAAGGCATGCATATTAGATCAATGGCAGTGCAGCAATGTTCATAACAAACCACACAATTCATGCATGCTTTAGAAGTCATAACTTTAGGACTAGTGGGAGTGGAAACAGCAATATCATATGGCAAGGTATCAACAGTCAAACCCAATCGCCCAACACAGTCATGCGATATAAAGGAATGGCTAGTACTTGAGTCAAAGATGGCATACACAAGGAAATCATTAACAGTGATCATACCTTGAATCATGTTAGGTGACTTATGAGCCTCTTCCTGTGTAAGGGCAAACACTTTGCCTTAGGTCTACTGTCTCACCCCTTTTGCCCCTTATGGGCATTTTTTGAGAAGTGTCCCAGTCTCCCACATCTATAGCACACATTTTGGCTAAATAAACATGGCCTGTCGCCATGATTCTTGCTGCACTTCTCACATTTCTTGGCTTTTCGTATGATATCAAACCCCTCTGGACGTCTATTCCCTTTTCTTATCTTTCTGCCAGAGCCAAGCCTCTTCATCTTCTTATTAACATAAGAGGTTCCTTCTTGACTCGGCCTTGATGGGGGTCTCTTAGTTCTCAAAGCTACTGGCATCATCTCTTGATGATTTTGACTCAATTCAGTAATACGGCAGACTTCCACTGCCTTATTGAAACTCTCTATCTATTGAGGCGCCACGACCTCCCTTAGTGTCAGCTTTAACCCTTTGACCAACTTCTCTGTATTCCACCGTTCATCATTAAGACGTTTTAGATAAGCAGAATAACGGGACAACCGAATGTGCTTTGCTAGGTAGTCATCAAAGGTTTCATTATTCCCCTACTGCAACACTATGAACTCAACTTCCATTTTATCTTGCACTGATGGGGGAAAGTACTTCTGGTAGAACTTTTCCTTGAACACCTCCAAGTTATTGGAGTGTTGTTGGCTTGCAGTACCAACTCAGTGTTGTTCCACCACTGATCAGCTTCTTTTTCTAGCTTATAGATTGCCATCTGAGCCTTGACCTCAGATGAACATCCAATCACCTGAAAGATTTTTTCTAGTTGGGTAATCCAATCTTCAACTATTTGTGGTTCTAGTAAACCCTTGAACCCAGGTGGATTCTGCTTGCACGATTTTGTAATCCATTGCTGGATATTTGTCACATCCAGTACTATGGCAATTAGAAATAAGAAATATTCCTAAATAATTAAGGGTCAAAAGTGACAAGGAGAAATAGAAGAATTTTGGTAGAAAATAATTATTATAATTTTCCAAGCCAATTATAGAAGTTTGACTGATTAAGGAAAATTGGTCAAGAATAATTATGGAAAAATATTTCCAAGCCTTATAAAATTCAGAAAAAATAAGGAAAATATTTTTTGAGAATTATATGGGATTTTAAAATTGGTTTTATAACCAAATTGCCCTTAGAGAAATTACAAAGGAATTTAAGGGCGATTTAAGCTAGTTTAAGGTCCTTTATTTGGAAAATTCCAAATAAATATTTTTAAGGAGGATAAAATCCCAAGAAAATTCCTATGATATCCCAAGGAATTATAAGAGATTATGAAATTAAAAGAAGACCCTCAAGTATCCAAGATTTTTCCCAATTCCTTTGAAAAGAGGAAAAATCACTAAAGGGAAGGAAAATAGTTTTCCTTTTTATTTAATTATTGGGAAATTAAATTTGAGACAAAGAGGGCAATTTGGGAAGATAAAAATGAGGAGAATAATTTATGGATTTGACAGAAAATAATTACAGAGGCCAGAGCACTGTAATTGTAGAAAAGAAGTTAAACCCGGAGTACAAGTGCACCGATAAAGTGTTAATCAGAGTCTTGCACTTTGCTTGGCCCATAAGTCGCCACTTGTTAAGCCTTCAATGGATGGTAATTAAAGCTTTCCAAGTGTCAAGCGACCAACGGAGAGGATCTTGACTTTGGAGTTTAATTACATTATGATTTAAGTTCATTAAGAGAGAGGATTAAGACTAAGTAGGCTTATGACACTTGGCATAACATTAATGATGGTTGGTGGGATATTTTGTGTGCATTGAATGAGCTTTTCCTCCCCCATATTCAGATCATATTTCGGCCAAGGTGAGAGGAAGAGAGAGAGAGGGTTTTGAAGGAGAACCAAGGAAAAGCTATCAACTTTGGTCACTTAATCAAGGATTCAAGGTTAGTTTTTGGTCTTAAGTTGTTCTCCACCTTGTTTGCTTGAGTTGTATGGTTGAAAATCATGGTTTCCCTTCTCTTTTGATGCTGGCCAAAACATATATATTGTAGAGGAGGAAGTTTTATGGTTCAATCTTGTTAGAACACTTCAAAGTATGATAGATCCTAGTGGTTACAAGTAGTTGTAGGTTGATTTTGAAGTGTTTTCCTAGTTGTGTTGTTTGAGATCCATTTTGGACAAAGTTAGATATGGACCCTAAGATGAGTTTTTCAAATTTTTGAGGCTTCCATTGTGTTCAAAATGAAAAATGGTGTAGGGTAAACCTAAAGAACAAGTGTTGGAAGCCATAGAATCAAAGTTGAAATTTTTAGATAAGGAACCCTAATGGTTCGGTCAAGCTGAAACTGAAAGAAGAAAATTTATTTTGTTAAATCCAAGTAGATATTTGGAATCTACACGAAAAACCATGTAGAAAAAGGTCAAGAGGGAATTTTTAGGGTTTATGGAAACCAACTCTAAAAATTCAAGAACAAAGATAGAAGCTTTAAGGGGGTTTAGGAGTTACTTGAATTATGTTATTAATTTTATAAGGAATGGTTGATGATTCTTGCTGCCATTTTTATGGATTTCCATGTTAGGGTTTGGCATTTGTGGAAGCAAGAAAGAAGAACAAGAAAATCAAAGAGCATTGGATTAAGGTAGTAAGATTTAATTGACCTTAATGTTGAATGTTGCATAGATTGCTATGCAATTTCATGTGCTATTATGTGGTTGAACTAGATGATGATGATGATGATGATGATTATGTAGTTATACTCCTTGCTTTATGTGCCTTGGCTATTGCATGTTAGAGTGCTACATGTATGAGGTAAAGTAGTTCCCTATTAATAGCAAAAGGTTGAGATGCTTGTAATTGATGCATGTTAATGTTTTGGTTGATTGATCTTGCTACTGGGATTTTCAAAAATCTCATCCCCCAATTATAATGTAAAATTTTAGGACCTAAAACTTCCAAGAGCAAGCTGCAGATTGGAGGCTAAATTATGGTGTCATACCATAAAAATTGGTGGACATTTGGTTATGTATAATTATCAATGGTTGGTGCTGTAACCCCTAAGCAGGACGTTAGTTTTGAGCCACGTTTCATTTAGTTACCAAATGAATTTCTGCACAAAATTTAGTACCGTTAGAGTTGACGTCTTGAGCTTCAAATTGATAGGTAGAATGTTAAAAATGGCCAAGTATACAATTTTTAATGATTTTTCAAAGTTAAGGTTTAGGATCTGGAAAAAGGATTTTGGCCAAATGGACAGAGGTGAATTTCACAAAAACCTGATGCTTTTTCCTAAGGAATTGGATCATAAGATTAATTTTCCTTGAAAGATGACTTAAATAGTTTTAAATATAATTTTGAACCACCCCATTTGGATTTTTGTGGAATAAGTTATGAATTTTTGAAGTTGGGCCAAAAAACTGGATTTTTACCTGATGAACAGTAAAAATCTGAAAATTAGCATTTTTCATGAATTTTTGAGCCCAAGACCATCCAATGTGGTCTAAAATAGTTTTAATTAATTGTTGCTACTACCACTGCTGCTATAACAGCATCTCTTTCTTCTTGTTGACGCAACTGCGTCTCTTGTATTTGTTGTACGACTCGTTGCTGTTCATCCAGCATGTTCATTATTTGCTGGATAGGATCCCTATGTGGTTCCTCAGGAGTGTTTCTTGCTCCTCTTTGTGTTCTTACCATTTTGTTTGTTCTTTAGGTAACTATGAGAGAATAAAGGAATTCCTCAATCGTTTATCATAAAAACATACTTCTTATATTTATATAACTAACATTTGTACAGCAACAAAAGGATTATGCAGGGTTTTTAGTAGTTAGCCTAACTTATATACAGTCTAAAAGTATTTACACTATGTAATCATAAGTCTAATACTAGCCGTGACTATTTCACGGAAAAGTAGCTTATACAAAGGTCTCTATGTCCTCAACCATCTCCAGGAAGGTACATCTGGGTAGGCGATCACATATCTCATTGACTCCTTCATCCTATTTCAATGTCCTGGGGATTAATTGATACAGGGCAAGGATCCAGTCATCATACCCTAAGGTACGATCCTCTCTAGTCACCCAATAATAGAAGCACTTAATGTCCTCTAAGAACCTCAAGTATACATCAGCCTCCTGGTGCTCATACGGCTTAATGAAATAGCTTCTAAACTGGAACTCCTGAACTAGTTGAGTAAGGCACTGGAACTCTTTCTTAATTTTAGGTATAGGGATCTGACTTGGACCCGCTCTATCATCACTAAGTATCCCAATGATTGCTGGTACATCATTAGAGACAACTGTGGCTATGTCTCTCTATGGAGCCTTCTTCTTGAAACCAAAGTAATCTACATGGATAGTTGGGAATTTGGTGCTAAGCTCTTCATACCTCTCAATATCCTCGTACCACCATGTCTTGTTGTACCACCATGGATATGGCTCACCAAGCATGACTTTGCTAATGGTCTCTCTTGATTTTCCACTTCCACTATCACAAACAACCATCACCTAATCTTTCTATAATCCTAATAACCAAATAAACTCATTAATGAACAATGTAAAAAGTCTTCCTCAAAATTCAAAGCATAAAAATTTAAAATTTAAAATTTTGTTCTGGTTGCCAGAACCATTTGCTCTGATACCAAAAAATGTAACACCTTCTGTTTATACCAAATAACTTGCCTTGCAGAAGCATTTGGAATCACTTTTGAAGACTACAAGTTATAAAAAATCACGTTTGAAACTTTATATGACCTTTAAGTATGAGAAAAGGCTTAAAAATTTGAAACTTTTTCACTTTCCCAGTTCAGGTCACAACTTAGTGCTTCCAAGTCATGACTTGAAGTCACAGAGGCTATTTTTGCCTCCAGATTGTGACCTCAACTTCTCAGGTTGCGACCTTAGGTCACAGAATGCTTTTGTGCACTATTCACATTTTACTAAAATCTTTGCCAACTTTAAAAATTCATAACTAATTGTAGAAAAATTAAAATTAAATGATTCTAAGTTCTATGGAAAGCTCTTTGGATAAACTTTTGAGAAAAAATAGTTTTTGGATTGGTTGCCTTGAAATTTGAGCCCAGTTTTCTTTGAAAACCTTACTGTTCATTTGGCCATTTTTGGATTTTTTACTTTATTTTTGCCTAACTTTAGAAATGCATAACTTTCTACTCGGTTATCAAAATCAGGCAAACTACCCCTCATTTTAAAGAGAAAAATCAGATCTCTTTGCTCACCAAATTTCATAACCTAACTCACTTGTTTACTCAAATGGTCATTAGTCAAACTTTAATCCCTTTTAGTTGACTTTTTACCCCCTTTGGAAGGGTAACTGAACTTAATTGACCACTTAACATCACAACATACTCTCATTAGCTATATTAGCTATTTCTAATCATGCTTGTATACTTCTAACCTTAGTCATACCATTGGAAACTTAGGGCATACTTAATATTACATTCCTCCAAAATAGAAAGGTTCAAAGGCATGTAAAGTCACTATGGCTTACTACCTCTTCAAGTAAGAGCCAACTCCTTTCCTTTGCCCTTGGTTGTTGAAGGCCCTATGGTTTGTTTAAATATTGGGGTAAGATTCTTGGAAAATCTTAGTAGCAATTGCATAAATTATTAAGGTCACACAATACATTGTAAATCAAGCTACACGCATGCATACTTTAACTTTATGTTCATGCTATGGCAAGGACATATCATCATAAACATTCATGGCACTCAACATAGCATAAGCCAAGGCATAATCTGCATGGAGGCAACATCATATAACATAACATTCTCATCCACCTCATAGCATAACAGGTTAGCAAAACACATAGCCATAATCATATAAAGTAAGGTGACACTTCTAATCTAACGAATTGCAAAGCTACCTTGATTGCTTTCCTCCCTCTTGAACTTTTTCCTCTTGACTAGATCTTTGTCCCTTTGTTATGTATAGCCGATTAGGCAACCAGTGACACAACATTATGCCTAAGTGACACCATACTTTGTATGATTATGGCTATGTGTTTTGCTAACCTGTTATGCTAAATCTTTCATTAATCACGCTAAAGATATTAGGGTATAACATATTTCCCTATTTCTAAGTTAGAAATTTTGGGATGTTGCAGTTTCCAAACTGGAAACTTAGAAATATCCTTTTGGCTTAGTGCACAGGTTAGTATGTTGATAGCTTTGTCATTTGGTGTCACCAACTTCCTGTCTTCATCATCAAACTCCCTAGGACTCTTACGAACTTGTTGTCCATCTATGATTTTCATCAAAATGTAGTTACCATGTTCGATCATGTCCCATAATCCATACTCGGTGGCTTTGATGAAGATTTTCATCCTCATCTTCCAAAAGGTATAGTTTTCTCCGTTGAAGTTAGGTGGCTTTGATGTTGAACACCCTTCGAGTAGTATGCTGTCTCTGAAACCTGCCATGGGATCTCTCTTCAGATTGTTAAGTCTTTACAGAAGAGACCTATTCTGATACCAAATGTTAGTGGCAGTCTCACCCAAGAGGGGGGTGAATTGGGTGAGTTATAAAAATCTTACAAATTAAAAAAAAAAGCTAAATAGAAACAAAGAGCGTGAGTTAGAGTGATTTCACCGGAGAGAGTAGACATAGAATTTATACTGGTTCAGTCTCAACCACTTAACCTACGTCCAATCCTCAGAACACCCCTAAGTATTTCACTAAGTTCTAAGATTAATCGGGCTCTTGGTGTCGCAGTACAGTAATTGATTCGCTAAATCACTCCCCCTTACTACTTGTAAGGTTACAGACCCACTCAAGAGTCCACACTCTTGAGTTTCACTCAGAAAGTAATTAAAGATTATATGTAGAGCTCTCTCACAAAGTAAATAGATGAGAACCACTAAAGCTCAGTACAAACAAGAACAGAGTATTGAATGCAACAGTAATTTATTTGCAGAAGGTAGCTCGCGTATTCAATCTTCTCATTCAATGCTTCTTCACACCTTTTATAGTTAAGGAAGTTTAATAACCGTTCGACGGAAGAGCTTCTAGCTGTTGAGAGCTCAGTTATGTGTTTTCCCAGTTGCAATGGTTTTTGCCATTAATGCTTCTGACATGGTAGGTTACAGGCTACTAAACAATCGTTGGATAACCGTTGAGTTCTTCTTCATAATCTATAATAATACTTCAATCTAATAAGTTTCTATTGTAGAGTAAAGCTCAGGAGCATAATTGATCAAATGATAAGAATGAACATTCATAGATTAAAAGTGGAATCAATCAGTTGCTAAATGTATTGAATAAGAACTAGACATCCTTAATCGAAGTAATGATCGATGACTGGTTGATCGATCAAATTATCGATTAATCAAATAGACAGAATTTGAAACAGGCAAGTTTATTTATCGATCAAGTTATGGATTGATAATTTATCAATCAAGTAATCGATAAATGAAAATAGTGACTTCAGAAAAACATACAGAGAGAAGGCTTAAGGCCACTTTTGATTTTGAATTCCTTAAAATAGAGAATTATGATAAATAAGAAGGCTGAGAAAAGCTTGAAGGGAAATAATCAACATATTTTGAGAATCATGGTAATTTATTGATGTTTAACTGGAAAGAGTCAATAATCGATCAAGTGATTGAAAACTGCTTGATCGATCAAGCTATCAATAAAGCAAAGTGAGACAGAAATAGATTTTCAAGAAACAATGATCGAGTACTTTATCGATAAATGAATGATGGAAGACTTGATCAGTAAAAGAGTTTTAACAAAGAGTTTTTTCAAAGGGCACAAAACAAATGATAATCGATTAAGTGATCGATTAATGTTTGATCGAGTAAGTGATCAATAAAATATAATAGAAAGACTTAGTTCTGAAATGCCAGGGAAATGTTTGATCGATCATGTTATGTGAAAACAAGACATTCAGATATATGGGTGATCGATCATTTTATTGATAACTAGATTATCGATCAAGTGATCGAAGAAACATAACTTAAAAAGTAGAACAAGATAGCATGATCGATCATTTGATTGATAAATCACTGATCGATCAAGTGATCGATAAATCAACTAGATAACAACCTTAAACAAAGACATATCAAGTGGGTTATTAAGCAATGTTCGATCATGTTATCGAAAAATATCTGATCGATAAAGTGATCGATAAATGATGACAGAACCGGAATATAACCAAAGTGAAAGAGCTTTACCATTCATCTGTCTTCTTATCGATGACCTATTTATCGATAAATACTTACCAAAATTGTGTCCCATTATCTGATAAGTGTTCAATCATTAGATTATCGATGAATTGATCGATAATTTTCTGCAGACTTCTATACAAATCAGCGTTAACAATGATCAATCAATTGATTGATCAACATATATAAACTGATTTATCTATTAAGTTATCGACTAACATTTCTGTTGAGTTACTCATTTTCACAGGGAATTTATCTGACACGTGATCGATAAACCCTTGATCGATCAGGTAATCAATCAAATTGCCAAAACACATATTACCCAATTTGTTATCATCAAAACCTTAAATCTAACATAATCCACACAGTTAGTATAGAGATTCATAAGGAGAAGATTTAAATTAGGAATTAATGTGGTAATGTTTTTCTCCTTGGGGACCTTGTGAAGAAACACTTTGAACGTTTCTAGCCAGCTCTCATAATAGATCCTAAAGGGACAATCATTGCAAACATGCATCCTAGAATAGCAATGCACACAAAGTATGGAATCAATTGAATTCACACCATATTCAGGAAAAGTGTGAGTTGGGCTAGACGAATAAGAATTAGACTCCTTGTTATTCCAGTACCAATCCATGATATACATTGCAATTTAAAGCTCAAAATTAGAAAGTAGAACCATGCAAAGACACTCAACAATGTAGCAAGTGAGTGTTTTCAGCAATGTAAAGTCAAGAATTGATGCAACTTTAGCTAAACTTGATTTAGGTACGTGTGAGCACAACTAGATAAGAAATGCACCCATGCAAAATTACAATTTCTTATCAGATTCAACAATTTGAAAAAAAATTTAATTCATACAAACCCAATTTGTGCGCAAAATTCTCAATATAATAAGATAAAATTTTCCTAGAAACAGTTTCTCTTTAGTAGCAAAAAAATCCAACAATTAACTTTTACATCTTCTAAATATATTCTACCACAAAATCAATCCCACAAGTTGCTACAGCAAGGATTTAATAGATTACACAGTAGAATGAATTTGATACAATCCTTGAAAACTTGATAGAAATTTAAAGTGAAATCTGTTTGTGCCAAAATTTGGAAACAAATGTAGCCACTTAGGTGTTTAGAAATTCAAGTAAGTTTGATCTGGTGCAAGTGCAAGATTAACCAATATTCCAGTGAATTTAGAGATGAACAGCTTAAATCAGATTCACCCCAAAAGTCAAACTAGTAAGCAAAGCATTTTGGGGTACAAACCAAGAAAAATCCAAGTGAATGAATACACCAACAACTAAAATTCAGAGAAGTCACACAATTTCAGCAAACAAAATTTCAGTTATGCTACATTTAGTTTATAAACTTACTAAGTCACAATGATAGCTTTTAAGTGAAGAAAGTTACCTTTGTAAGTTCATAGTGATTTCTGATAGTGTTGGACACAGAACAGTTGTATGCACCAGACAATTTGACTAAGCTCTATCAACAATCCAAGCTCACACTAACAACTGGAAATTCAAAGAAAATAAAATAACTCAACCTTAGATGCAGAAGAAACAACAAGAATCTAATGGCACTCAACAGCTCCAGCAAGCAAAACACTCCATAGCAAAATTCCAATATCAGAAGGTTAGTCACCGAAAGTACTTTAAATAATTAGGAAGCATGTGATCAACTTCAGAATGATTTATCACAGTAGCAGTTTGAGCATTTAACTAGTTTGATTTCAAAATTATCGCAGTGATTAGGGTTAGTAAACAAGAAAGAGGGTTTGAAGGCAATCCAAGTTCAACAGTTAGTGATCAACCTAGAAAAGGTACAGAATCCAGAGACAAATGCTCAATACAAAATTTAACACAATTACAAAACCCAAGCATTATGCAGAACAATGAAAAACCAGAAATGCTATAGAGCTAATTTTATTTTTATGCTGCGTTTTGTATATATATATATATAATACTCTTTTTAAACCTTTAGGCAAACCAGTGGATTGCAAGGGAACCTCAACTAGTAAGGCTCCCTGGCAACGGCACCATTTTGATAAACCTCATCGTTAGGTAATCAAAAGTAAACTAATTAAAATGCAGCAAGTAATACAACTACCCTAGGTCACTTTCTCTAAGAAGCCTTAAGTTGAAGAAAATTCCTAACAATCCACCTAATTATCAAATTAGTAAGAGCAAATAATGGCAATTTCTTATTTGAATTTCTGGTTTAAAAATACAGAAAGTAAATCTTTCTATTTTCTGGTTTATGAAAATGAGATGGTGTTGTTACGTATGAATGATTTATTCTCCTAGCAAGTTATCTCACCTTCCTTGTCTACTCATATTTTCTGGTTCTAATTATCTAGATAGGTCCCACAATTTGTGAGACCTCCTAAATAACAGATTTAAACAGCACTCAACTGAGATAGTTATTCTTAATCTATGAATTAGGATGAAATCAATAGGATTAAAAAGGAATAGAATAGCAAATCTGAATTTTCTTTCCACCATCACTACTGTGCAAAGTCATAGAATCATTCAATCCAAATTATGGAAATAAAATACTACTGAATCAATTCCAAAAAATGAATCTAATCTAAATCAAGAAATACCCTTATTCGACCAAACTCATGCCATCAGATCTACTCTTCTATTGTACTTAATCAGTCATCAATGTCTAAAACTTCAAATCAACAATCCAAATAACTACTTCAAATCAAATAGAAAGAAGAATAGAAGAAGAACATTGAGACTATCAAATGACTCCCTATTAAGCTCCTTGACTCTGGTTCAACTTCTTGCTAGGAGAAACAAGAGAGATTTAGCTACACATGCTTCAGCTTTGCACTGCACAAGCTTTGAAGAGTGTGATGGCCATAGAAGAAGTCAGAGGTTAAGGATAAATCTCGATAAAGTAGAAGATAAGATGGAGAGAGTAAATCTAGTTGGTTGGATACAGAGATGGAGATGAGCAAAGACGGACATCGCGAGAGAGATGAGAGTGAGATGGAAAGCCAGTGATAGTGTCTAGTAAAGTGAATCTGACAAATCCCCAATGACCCAGTGAAATCCCCAATCTAGTTCTCTTGAGTAAAACACATAACATTAGTCTATGGCCCTCTCCGTCATTCTATTAATTCCTTGGTCCTTTATCCTAATTCTGGCTTTTGGTCCTTTATAGTCAATTCTAGAATTTGGTGATTTTCCTCATTAATCCTGCGAAAATCATATAATATTGTAATATTATGTAATCATAGAATATCTAAGACTAATGCAATTTAACTAACAAAACATACTAAAAACCCCAATAATCTCCCACGTTAGCATAGTAAAATATAAGTTTATCAACAAGTATACAAGGAGTGATTACTAGTTAAAGAGGTAAAACATACATTAAAATAACATATGGTATAAACATCTTTACAAAAAATGGTATATAATAATTCTAAACGTAACTTGCATTCATGAAACTCCATCAACCATCCTTATAACCTCCTTGTAACCTCTGACAAATCTTATAGGCTATCCATACATAACAGGATTCATCTCTTTAACAAGACTGTACCAGGCTCTCCAATAATGAGATGTAACTCAACCACATACAGAGCTTATATTGAACTATGGGTTCCCTTTCCTTGGAATGCAAAAAGGTGTCATGTCTTTTAGGCTCACCCTTGACCCGGCTAAAGGAAAGGTGATACCAAGGGCCCTAAGAATGTTTTAGAGCTAGCTACTAGGCTCCAAGTAGCGGCTATACCATGTGGTATGAAAAAATCACACCTCCCACAATCACATCTCAACAAAATCCAGCACAGTTTCATATGCATTTCAACAATCTAATCTCATACAATCTAGTATTTATAAACTATTCTCATATTCAATCCTCAATATTATTCAACATCAATAATAAAATCTCAAGATAAATCATCCATGCCCACTTAACTAATACATTTATCAAAACATAAATTTCATATTTTTATTTCACACTCTCCATGCATAAAATACTATAACATATATTAATAACATTTATAATATTAATATATGCTTATAATTACATCAATAAGCATATAAGGTAAATTTAAAAATGGTTACCTCAAGTTACTCAATTTGAGAGGATTCAAGACCCAATAGCCCAAACCAAGTTCATTCTACAATAATAAATTTATAAACATATATTAATAAAAAAATGCTTACTAATATAATAATAAATAATTAGTGGTTAAATTTCATAATTGGCTCACTTAAGATTCTTCAGAAAAAATGATAACAATTTCTCTATATGCCTAATCATCCTTTCCAAATCACAATTCTTATAAGTTCTCAACTCTGTTTCACTCATTAAAATTATTAACCATGATAATTCCTTCTAATCATCCAAAATACCCAAAAAGTTACTTTAATTCTTAGGAAAAATAGCCATACATTAACTATTCGTCAAATTATCATTGCAATCATATTTCATTCTTCCATTAATCACTTTTCACTAATTAGGATCATTGAATTATAATTATTTTCCAATTTATTCAAAACACCTAACTTTTACTAGTTAAAGTTCCCCTAAAAGTTATCAACATTCATATTCCAACAAAATCTTCAAAACCCAACCATTAAATCCTCAATATAATCTCCAATAAACTAATTCAAGATTAATTGTATCATTATCACAAATCAAAACTTTCCAACCAAAACCTAAATTATATTTTCTCAAATAAACCTTTGAAATAAAAGTTTAGATCATAGGACTCCCATTCTAACCTTAGTAGTTCCATTAACAACATAATAATAAACTAGAAACCTCAAATATTCACAATGTATCAAGCCCTAATTTTTTTTCCTTACATTAACCTAAAAATGGAGAAAGAGAAAATAAAAATAGTAGGAGGTGATTGACTTACCAAATGTCCTAGGCAAGACCAAGCAAAAACCTCTTTTCTTGCTCTCAATCCCTAACCTCACGCATAGTGGAAGAAGCAAGAAGACAAGAGTGAGAGAAGAGAGGGGGAAAAAAAGAACAGAGGGGACACTTCGCAGAGAATGCAACACCTTCCTTTTAGACCATATAACTTTTCAAATAGAATCATTTAGAACCACTTCTTATGGTCAAAAGTTAGAAAAATTTGAGATTTAAAATTCATTCATACAAATGTCCAAGCTCCATTCATAATATTACAATTTTTCATAAACAAAAGTTCACATAAAATCATAAACATTACAAGCATGAACACCTTTTTCCCAACATAATCTCCTTGCCCTTCTCCTTGGATGTTCCAACTCCTAGCTTGTTGATTAATTAAACATGGAAAGAGTGAGATTTCATAGAAATCTCAGTAGCAAGAACCATTATAATCATTCTAAACATGCAATGCAAGAATGCCATATGTCACTAACTAAATATCATGCATACTAACATGCTCTTATGCCATGGAAAGGGAGCAAGTAAACATACCATTCAATCTACTCAACATTGCATAAAGCCAAGGCACATTATGTATAGAGTTAAATCACATTATCATCTATCTAGCTCAACCACATCATGGCATAGAAAAATCAAGTAGCACATAATAAATCAAGCAAAGCAAGTTAGCATTCAAATTACGAGTTCATTGCTACCTCTTTATTGTTCAAAGCTTTCAACCTATTCCCTTCCTTCTTGCTCCTCTTTTTTCCTTTGATCAATGCCTACCAATTCACGCATAAATACATGCCACATTATCAAGAATGTCACATAAGATACCATTAGTTATCAAAACAACTCTATGACCCCCTTTTCTTTTACTTTTGACTTTAATTTTTCATCTTTGTTTTGACAAGCCTCAAGGTCTAATCCTATACAATTTTTCATATAGAATTCAAATATCAACTTGGTTTTATCAAAATTAAACTCCTCCCTATTGTATTGAGCTTGGCCGCATAGTATATATATATTAGGGTTAGAAATTTTATTTTTGATTCCAATGCTTTCAAACACTTTCCCTTGGTGTATTCCCTCATAAAATCACATTCTAAACTTATTGAAATTATTAAATTAATTTGAAACAACTCTAAACCCTTTGAACCTAGCTTAGCTGAATAGGTTTGTTAACTTAGGGAATTTGGAGCTTCTTCCAAAATCAATCAAAACATTAATCAAACAAGCCAATTCAAGCTCTTAATCATGATTTCTATCCTTCGCTAATCATTCCTCATAAATTCAAAAATCTAGATAGCATGTGGTTCTAAAATTTTGCCACCAAACTCCACTTGAAACTAATTAGAAACATAGTCAAATGGAAGCTCTTACATACCTTAATTAATCCTTGATCTTTGCTTGATAATTCCTTGATGATTTCAACATGTTCCTTGCCTTTGAAGATTTTTTTTTTTTTTAGCAAAACCTTTCCCCTTTAAGGTGCCAAAATGACCAAAATTGAAGGCTTAGGAGGGGGATTTGTAGACACAATTTTTGACCTCCTAGCCCTCCAAGCATCCCATAAAAATTTGCCACTACAAGACTATGTGTCCACCTTCTTATACTGTAAAAATTTCAGGAAAGCCAAGTGTCCCAAGGTAAACATGTAATTAGCCAACCATATGATTAAATTCCATTATTTTATTCCTTAATCACATGGGCCACTTAGGCCACAAAATTTTTGGGTTGGAGAGAGAAAGAAGAAATGTTACCTTTGAATTCCCAACATTTCTCAATCTGATTTCGTCGTATCGGCTAAAATTCCTATCTAATTTCCAATAACAGTTCTGGACCTCCAAAAATTCATTTCTGCCCACCACAAATCTTCTTTAAGAAGGTACCTTGAATTTTTCTAGGATTTATTCCACCCTCTAACTACCTCTATTAAATTTTCTCTGAAATCAGGTTTTACCGATAAGATTTCAGCAATAATTATTTCAAAATTAATCCTTTCACTTCTAAGGGCTGGAAATAATTTTATAATCTCACATAAATTCCTAAATAATTTTCTCATATTTTTCTGAAATTATTAAGGCCTCTACATATTTAAAATAATTATTTCCACCTGATTTTTCATTGTTTTATTGGAAAAACCTCTGTTTACAGAAAATTTTGTAGTAAATCATTTTTATGCTAATTTTACCTCCAGGGCCTCAAATATGGTTCTAAACTTTCTATTTTAATTTTCTTTCAGAATTTTTTTAAAATTTTTATTCAACTTTCCCATTTTGTCCTTTTTGGACTGATAATTTCAAAAATACCAATCCGATCAGGAGTCGGATCTTAATTCAAAAATTATTCCAGTTCTGAATCTATTTTACTACTTGACCCTCTATCTAATTTATTATTCAAACTCCTAGTGTTAAAATTAGTAGGATGTGACAGAAAACACAGATAATGAAGGGAAATTTAAACAATATGGGGGCGGCCAACGCTATTAATGAATAGTGTGGGCCCCCATATTCTAGCTCTAATAATATTTTTTTTAATAACCATAGTAGGGTCACGAGGATTACTCTCCTCCCCTTTCCAACAAAAGTAGGTGTCATGCTATATTATTTAATTATTTATTTATATTTTTTATTTTTTAAACTCTTCTTTTATATATGCATACAATAAATTTATACATATAATAAATTATTAAATTTTCTCTTTCTTCTAAAATTACTTAGTTTGTAATTAAGTCCTTAAAACATAACTTAATTTCATTTTGAATAAGTTCTCCTAAATCAAGTAATAACATGATGATTTTGATCACTATTAATTAATCTCAAATATAACTCAAATCCTAAGAATTAAAAATTGCAATGTTACAACATACGTCTTCATATAAAGATTTATTTAACTTAATTGAGTGGTATTCTTGAGAACATAATTATATACTTTTGAAAACTTGAATCTTTTAGGAATTTTCATATATTATAATCCAAATCTATCTGTATATTTGATTATTTTGAACTTGCACATGAATTTGAATCCTTCTAGGATTTACATAAAATTTCACTAGTAAGTCACTATATTTCCCAAACACATATGAAATATTTTAATATATTATCAAACTGCCAAATTGATAAGATATATAAAAATTTAATCTACCACAAGACTGTATTTCTCTTTTTTTGTATAAATGCCTATTTGTATAATACTAACATTACAGATCAAGTGGTCAGACTAGAAATTCACAAATTTTTGTTATAATGTTGCATGTTACGTCTTTTCATTTCTCTTAACCAACTATCTTTCTGTTTGTATCTCATGACAGAGTTGTATATAAGATCCCCCTCTAATCACATGATATCATTAGTAAAATTATTATTCACAATTTTATTCCTTTTCGATCCTCTTTTGTAACATAACATATCAGGATCTCTTTATTGCTTTCAAGCACTTAAACTCTTTAAGGGTCAAATAGTTATGTCTTAGCCTCTTTTGCAATTCATGCTCCTTAATATGATCAACTTGATCATTTGCTTCTTTTTCTTTTCTTTTGCATTCAATCATTCTCTCATGCTTCAAGCATGTCTTGTAAAAAATAGGAGCCTTTTTAGCTAGAATATGAGAGTTGCGAATTCTCATTCAGGTCACTAATTATATCTAGCAGATATTAGCAATATT
The DNA here is from genome assembly GCF_004799145.2 of Neltuma alba. NCBI lineage: Eukaryota > Viridiplantae > Streptophyta > Magnoliopsida > Fabales > Fabaceae > Neltuma > Neltuma alba. The sequence goes on from NW_021636197.1 coordinate 70,343, forward strand.
TTATAAATGCAACACTTTATAAACTTCTAGTTCACACTACTATACTTGAGGATCTACAATTAATAGTAAAAATATATTCTCTGTGTTCTTTTTTCCAGCTACTTATTTTCTCTCCCTCATGTTGGAAACATGTAGTGTAAGTTTCCTAAATCCATAATTTTTTTAGAAACATTTTTTTTTATTTGGGATAATAAATTATGATATAGCTCTTCTTAAGCCTTATCATTTCATCTTTCACCCTATAGGAGAAATTCACACACCCTCGAAGGGTTAAATTCACAACCTCTTAACTTAAGTCAAGACTTAAGTAAATGTTTAGTGTTAGTTAAATATAACACTTCCGAATATTCTGAAGTCTTAGTCAATATTTGATTTTCATTATTATATTCTTACCTATATCATTTTTATATTGATAATGAATAAATTGTATTGGCACGCAATGAGATCATGCTTATTACTACTAATATTACCTTTTAGTTAGTTCTAGTGTGCCTATCTAAAACGGCTTCGGCAAATGTACAAGGGGCTTTGAATATGATGATAACAATTGGCATTCTGATTGCTGAGCTGTATTTGAACGAAGACATGTTCACAATGAATAAGTACATGAAGTGGGTATATTCTATGTATAAGAGATCAATCATCATGCCCAGTTGCCCGCCACAATTTTTTTTTTTAAAAAAAAAGACTTCAGCTTTAAGCCATTAAAGTAATTAATTGTGTCTCTTTTTGCACATTAGGATGCCCCAAAATTTCAATAGCTTATTATGTAAATGTCAAATAAAATGTTGATTTCTAATTTCATATGTCGCCAAAAAAAAATTAATTTCATATGATAATCAGGGGCTTCCCTCTTCTAGCCCACGCTACTTGCAAACTCACTAATTACATTTTTCTTTATTAGACATCTAACTTTACTTCAAGTCAAAAGTCTCAACCCGACATCTAACTTTCTGATAATATATGAAATAAAAATAATTAATTACATAGATTTCTCTTAAGTTTGATTGAAATTACACATTTTTACACACACAGACATACATTGTGTAGTTGTATTTTAAATTTTTCATATCAATAATCAATATTTAATATGAATTATGAACTATAAAATTTATAGTTAATCATATTATGATTATGAATAACACAGCACAATTCCTGAACTTTTGATAATACACCAGAGAATGACTTAAAAAAAATTGACTTTCATCTAAAAGTCAAAAAGTCACTGTTGAGAGTTTCCAACAGCAACAGCCAAGTCATTGTCGTCATGATTGTCACTAAAACCTATCAGTGACGACAAAAAGAGTCACCGCTAAAAATATAGTTTCAGCGGCGACATAAAGCCCTTCAACAGAGACACAAAAGTTGTCATATCCTGAATTTTGGACGTCGAAGTACCGAAATTAGCCTGAAATAGGCAGGCTACCACATCCTTTTTGGAAGAGGTCTCAGAGACTCCCTGGAGAGACAGAGGGATTCCCAGGGACTACATTGCAAAGAAAAGATTCATAGGCCAAGTATGGACCTACTTGTAAATAATAAAAGTTCTGATCGACCAATGTTCAAAGTTATCAAAAATGGCCCAAATGTTTTAGAAAAATTCCAAAAAAATGGGAATAGGATCCCGAAGCCAATATAAGGCTAGAAAAGACGAAAATGCCCTAAAGTCACTCTAGGGTTTTGAGCAATTTGAGATAGTAACTTAAATTGAATTATTTAATGTATGATGCGGCCTTATATAATCAGGAAAAAAACTAGGAAACAATAGTTGAGAAATTTACACAGATTGTAAAATTAATTCCATCCTCAGAAACTGACGAGGTTAGCTTTAATTAAATTTAAAGCGTATTTATACCCTATTCGGGGAAGTCAAAATAGCTGTCTAGAGTTTGAATTTTGAATTAAGAAAAATTAGAGGAAATTTCCATGATGAAAGGGAAAGAATGAAACCCAGAGACAGATCGACGGAGTTATGAGCTAGTAGAAAAAAATCCGACAAAATCGACCCCGATTAAATATTATTTAATTAATTACATCACTGGAGAGAGAGGGATGGGATATTCCTTTCTCTATAAGTATACCATGAGAAGATTAAGTTAAGAGTCAATAGAAGGTACATTGGCAATGCTTAGAAACCCAGAAGGGAGCCGGACTGACAATGTCGAGTCCTTTATGGGTCAAAATAGGAAATTTATGAAAAATTCTTGAAAATTCTCTAAAAACTAAAAAAGGATAAATTAGGGGTTTTTGAGTTATATATGATATTTTGTGAGTGAAAATAGCACAAAATAAATTATTATGACATTTCCCAAAAATAGTGATTTTTGAAGAAAATAGTGAAAATTGAGGAAATATAATTATTTTAATTATATAAGGGCCTCAATAATTCAAGAAAAAATATGAGTAAGTTCCATGGGAATATATTTGAATTTATAAAATTTTTCCCAAGCACTGGAAGTGATGGAAATAATTTATGGGGAATTTACTTCCGAAATCCTACCGGTTAAAGCCCAATTTCAGAGAAAATGTGAAATAAATAGTTAAAGGTTATGAAAAATCCCCAAAATTTCTAGATCACACTTTTGGAATAAATAGGGATTTATCATGAAAATAAATGAAATTTTTGAAGCCCTTAACTATTTTTCCTAATAAGGGGGCAAGAAATCGGGTATTATGCAACCAAATGATTTTTAAAGTACCCTAACCAATTCCATTTCTTCCTAATCAATTTTTACCATTTAGTTGGCATCCAATAAGGCCCAAATTCGTGCTCATCATGACCAGAACAGCTGGCTTATGTGCTGGGCAAATTTTCAACCATTGATGAAAAATGACTTGGAACAAGATGCAAGTGGATGGCTAGGATTTGCTGATAGCTTGACTTTAATTTTAGGCCATGTTTGGCACTTGAAAATGCTTGCCAAAGGGGGAAGAACGATCAGAAATTGTGGCCTTTAAATACCCTTATTATTCTCCCAAAATTCGTGTAAAAATATGGAAAAATAGGGGAGGTTCTGCACAAATTTTTCTTGACTTATAAACACCTTCAAAACCACTTCCAATCCAAGGCTAATCACCAATCTTTGATCAAGAACTCCTTAAGGTATGTTTAGGCTTTAATTTGGTGCATTTTCAATGGCTAAATTGTGAGTTCTTGGTAAGGGAAATTGCTGGAAAATTCTAGTTGCGCTAGAAATCTTAGGAAATGGATAGCAACTTGTTTAATGACATTGAATCATGATGTTTGGTTGAGTTCTGGATGGTTGAAAACCTAGGCCAAGGTGCTGCAAGAATTTGATTAGGTTAGGATATGATGATATTGATGTTAGGGAATTGTTTAATGGTTTGAAAACAACAAGAATCAAGTGGTTTTGAGTTGTTTTGGCAAAAAATCCAACTTCCCCTTAACTTGTGTAATATTTCGGTTCTAACTGATTTTGGGTGTTATGATTGGATTTTGATACTTCCAATGAGTTTAAATGATAATTTTGTGTAAGGATATATGGAGAAAACATGTTCGGAAGCATTGGAATTGAAAATAGAAATTTTAGATTCCTAACCCATAGTGTTCGGCCAAATCTGTTTAAGGGGGACGGAGTTGGATTTTGATTGTTTTGAGCTTGAAAATAGGTTCTACATGCAAAATTATGTGGGAATAGCATGTGGAAATGATTTTAGAAAGATTGGAATTGAAACTCAAAAGTTAAGTTTAAAATATGTCCAAGAAAGAACCAAGTAAGGGTAGGTTGGTGTCTTGGTTCTAATGAATGTTTTGTGTAATGTATTGATTGGTTTAGGACCTTGAGACATCCAAGAGAATGTTTGGGGACACTAACTGAAGGCTCATGCACTTGAAAGAATAAGAGAGCTAGAGGAAAAGCAAGAGGAAAGCTATGTTACAAGGTAGTGAACTTACCTATATTGTGTGCTTGATATGTATGCTTGCATGGTATGCTTGTGATGCCATAATATGACTAAGCTGTAATGAAATGTTTGCAAAGTTAAGTGCAAACTTATGTTATGTTATGCCTTGGCAATATGTTATGAAAGCATGTGATATTTGGCTTACTTTCTATGACATCCATATGTTAATGTTATGATAACATGTTATGTATTTGCATTATGTCTTGCATGCTTATGGGTAGTATTTGCTACTGAGATTCTCCTGAATCTCACCCTCCCTTAAGAACCCCTAATAGGTGCTACAAGCTTGAGAGAAAAATCAAGAAGTGGAAGTAGAAGAAACCAAGCATGTCTTTTGTTCCTATAACATGCTGTGTTATGTAACTATTATGTTGGTTGATGTTATAATCATGTCATGTATATTCGATGATGTTTAAAATGTTTATGGTATGTAAGATGGCATGAGATTATGTATGGTAATAGTATATTCAATGTCAACATGGGAAATGCAAAAAATGAATTTATTTGAAAATGTTGAATTAAGTTAGGGAGTTAGAGTCTCTAAATAAGCCACAAATTGGTACCAATGATGAGACAAAGAAAATGAACAAATTTTGCCATGACATTTGGTGAGTATTTAGAGCACATCCTGAGTTCTAAAACAAGTGATAGGTCACGTGAAATGGATGTGTATGGTAAGAGTTATGGCTGTTCAAGTTGAGGCAGGACTTCTAGAAAACACTGTTTTGACCAAATGAACAGTAATCTTTGATGAATAAACTGTACGAATTGGCATAAGTCCATATTGTTATTTTTTCCTTGTAGAGAATTGAAAGAGCTTTATGTGAAAATTAGAACCACTCCGTTTCAATTTTTCTAAAATTAGTTATGATTTTTCAATGTTGGCCCCCAAATTCTGGAATGTGCAGTGAACCGCGACCATACAAGTCAAACTTTAAAACTTGATTTTCTAATCTTAAGGCCAATGAATGTGGTTCCGAATGCTTCCGTATAATGCGATAAAGTGTGTAAAAGTAAGGTGTGACAAAAGTCGCCATTGAACTGTAACACCTCACATAATTATATCAATATACGTGATAAATATTTTATTTAAAAGTCCATATATATTTCTAACACCTCAAATAAGTCATAATTTCAAAACATTTCTAACATGACAAAATAAACTACTGAAGTCTTATAGTCATGGCAAATAAAAATATAACATAGCATGTGCTTGAGGAGCACATAAGTCTTTATGGCTCACTCCACTAGTGCCTTCCCTTGATTCCTACTAGATCCTTTACCTGAAAAAAATGTTAAGATAAGAGATGAGATCAAATGTCTCAGTAACTATTAATATTCTAACCTATACAAGCAAATAATATATGATAAACAAAAAATCCATTTATATGTGTCTATATATATATATGAAAACCATGGATTTGATACATTCAACTCAATTTCATTTTTTATTCAACAATATACCAATATCATTTTTCTAATATATCTAAAAATAATGCAATATGCTGCCTCTCTTATATCACTGTCCACCCTTATACTGTTGACTGGAGCCATAGGCTAACACATAGTCCGATAGGAACTAATCCATTTTACTGAATTATTCTAATCTCACCGACACTAGAGATATATCTGGCCAAAGATATAGAGTTCAAGTTCAGACTATGGCTCCCCTCCTTTGCAAATAAAATAAGGAGATGTCACATGTCCCACGGCTCTATTGAATTCCCGGCCAAAGGAAAACATGGAGGAATGAGCCCTGATAGGTGCCATCTACTATGCACCGAGTGATGGCATACCACGTGGTAATTTATATCCATGTAAATCTCCTTCTTTCCTTAGCCCAATAATACATGCCATATGCAAATAATGGTACATCATAAAAACTTTCTCAAATATATTATTAAAAATAAGATAGCAACAAAATTCATGTACCATTTAACAGCAACTCATGATAATTTCATAGCTATTAATATATTTAAATATTGATCATAATTACTAGCAATAAATCTTAATAAAATCAGGTAACAAACCAAAACATTTAAAAAAATCATAATATTATATTATATTTCAATATGATATAAAAATTAATAAATCCACAATATAATCATACACAATTCACATGTACAAAAAAGAATTTTCAGAGTTACCTGGTACTCTTTAACTTAGAAATAATCACACAAAGATTACTCCAAAATTCTCAAGAGTCTACAAAATTACACATAAATATCTATTAATATAAAACATGAAACTACTCTAAAACTACTCTAAAATTCTAAGACTACCCTCTAAACCAAAATTACATAAACTCTCAAATCTAGCTATTTATAATAAATATAAGATTTTGAATATAATTTACATATAAGACTATTTAAATCTAATAACTTAAATAAATATATATTTCTTAAAATATAAAGATTTTATATTAAAATCTCAATTATTTATTATAGTCTCATTTAAATTTTTTTTCTTCAACCAAACAACTCCCTTGAAGTATAAATAAATTTTAATTTTTTATAAAATTCTAAACTTACAATTCTTCAAGCTTTTAAAAATTATTTCAAAAATATATCTTTAACCTATTTAACATTCAACCCGATTAAAATCTCAATAATACATCAAATAACTCAAATAAATTATTTAACTTAAATTTAATCGATAAAAACATATTGTAAGTCTAAATAACAAATTTTTCAACTAAAATCTTAATTTAAAATTCTCCAAATAATAATTAAAAAAAATAAACTGATTAAAATTCCTTAATAATGGATCTTTAAATTTCTACATTCATATATTGTCAAAACTCCATATTTGCTCCATACCCAACGGTAAAATTTTCTCTAAACATTATAACGATTCTAATAATATAATGCTCTAAATATATAAAAGATACTCATAAAGAAGATTTGATAAAAAGAAGTATATTTGTGTACCTAAGTGATCCCCAAAAATTGTCACGTATTTTGCAACTCAACTCACTCGCTCTCTCTTCCTCTCTGCCTCTCACTCTCTCTTTCTCAACTCCTCCCGCGCAATAAAGGGAAGACAAAGGTTGCATGTATTTAATATCCTCACATTTAATTCCCTTCGTCAATTTTCTTCTGTCTATGCCTCATCCTATTCCTTCTGTCAACCGCCCCTCCTCCGCTCCTTGTTTGTTTTCTTCTTTATTGATGTTTCTCCGTTGTTTTTCAACTCTTTTTACTATTCCTCCTATTTTTTCCACCTCCATCCGTCCTTTCCTCTTTCTTTTTTTTTCCCCTCACTTCATTAATACTCTTCCCTCATTTCTCCATTCTTCATTTAATACTTCCCCAAACTTCTTCTCTAAGTCAAATGCCACAACTTTCCACCAAATTCGGTGGAAAGTTGTTTCTTTTTTTTGGGTTAAAATAATAATAAAATATTATTATATATATGTTAATTACAATTTTTGTTTAAAAAAATAGCATGTTACAGAACGACCCTTTAGTGTCACCGCTGAAGGCCCTTTCAACAGCAACACAAAAGTCACTGTTGAAGACCCTTTCAGCGGCGACTTGAAACTGTCGTCGGAGAAAATAGGACCATTGTCAGCCACTGCCATATCACCAACTAGCCATCAACCACTGCCACATCAATGCCGGCCGGTTGCCATGTCACTACAGTCGCCCACCAAGCGTCTTTACTTTACTTGCCACCTCACCTATGCTACATGTCCATACCTCAACACACCACGTCACCAATTGGATATTATCACCATAAATATGGCCCTTCACCTCCTCTTTCTGTATCCTTTTTTTTGGCCATTGAGTTGGAATGAGTTTAATTTGGTGATAATTATTGTAAAATCAAGTATATATAATAGTAATAAAATGTTAAAATAGTAATAAAATATTGAATTTGGTGATAAAGTCGCCATTGACCCTACTCTTTAGAGTGACAAAAAATATCGCTACTAAAAGTGTCCTTCAGCAGCGACTTATTATGTTAAATATTGTTAAATAATAATATTATTATTAAATATTTATATTTAATTTTCTTATTTGATTAAAATATTTATTTATAATATCCATTTTGTATTAAAAAAATATAATTCATACAATATTATTTGTTATATTTTTTCTTTCTAATTGTTTAAAATATTATATTATTTATTTTAATATTTATAATTATAATTATAAGATATGAAAATAGTATATAAAAAATAATAAAATTTAATTATAAATTTTATCATGATTATTTAACTCTCTCACACATAATTATAATATCTCACCTTCATGCACATACACCCATTCCTTCCTCCTTCCCTCTCTCTTACTCTCACACACACCATATTATCTCTCTAACCCTCTCTTTCTCTCTCTCTCTCTCTAACACAACAACATGTAAAAATATTTTATTTTATCATAACAAATCATATTACTGAATAAAATTATTGTCTAAAGATGATATTCTTTTATTAAAAACTTAAAATAATAAAAAGTTAAAATAGATTTCAGTGGCAACAATAATTGTGGCGGCTAAAAGTCCTTCAGTAGCGACATTAGGGGGTGTTTCGATAAACTCAAACCATGGTTTCGAGAATAGCTTTTTGGGAGAATAGATTCTGTGAATAGATTTTGGAAGAATAGACTTTGAGAATAGATTTTGAAAAAAAGTGATTTTAATAAAGTGAGAATATTTGGATAATTGTTATCAGAATCTTTTTTTCATATGCAAATTACTAAAAAGGATATAAGCTAATATGATAATTAGATAAATGATAGATTTTAATTTATATTGTTTGAAATAATAAATTTGTAAATAATAAATTATATATGAAAAAATATAATTAATATTATCATTGGTCCTTAGTATAAGAGCTAATTGGGTATTCCATTTGATTTTGAATATAAGATATCAATCTATCTTGTCTCATACATTTATCCATTTTTTTCAAAGTAGTCCTCATGTTAGTTTGCAGATGTTAAACGTTACATCAAATAATAATCATAGTGCACATCGTTAATAGGTGTTTTAAAGAATACAACACATATTTATTATAAATAAATAGTTTAACTAATTTTCTTAATGTTTACAAATTAGTTTTCTAACTCTTACATTAAGGATCAAAGGTAGTAATTGATATATGTATATATATTTATATCCCAAACCATGGTTTTATACCTCCAAAAGCAAAAAAAATTCACTTTATGAAAAACCATGGTTTCATACCCAAAACCATGGTTTCCAAATGAAAAGTGATTTTGGAAAAAATTATGGTGTTTGGTTACTTTTTTGCAAACCATGGTTTCAAATTGATAAATGATTTTGAAAAAATATGTAGTGTTTGGATGTTTTTTCTTCAAACCATGGTTTTCTCTTCAAAACCATGATTTGAAGAAAAACCCAAACACCCCCTAGGAGTCGCCACTAAAAGTCTCATTTTGAAAGTTGACCTTCAGTAACGATTTTAAAAAGTTGCTACTGAAAGTACACTTTCAGCATGATATTTATGGTCGCTGCTGAAAGTAAGATTTTTAGTCGCAACTCTTGATGTCACCACTGAAAGTGACACTTTCAGCAATGACATTTTGTGTTGCCGTTGAAAATTGTCAATAAAAGTCCTTTTTTAATGGTGAAAGAATCTTATTTAATTTTGGATTAAAGTGTATCTAGCACTTAAAGAATTTTTTTCAAGTACGTCCATCATTCTAAAATACTACCTCCAGTACTTAATGTAAAAACTAATTGATTAATTTAAATAGATTAAGAAAGTTTATTAAATTATTTATTTATAATAAATATATGTGTTGTCTTTCTTAAAATATTCTTAGTAACCATATATATTAGTTAAAATTACCATTGATAAAATCTTCAACATGTGCAATTGCTATAAGAACTATTTTAAAAAAATGAATAAATAACCAAAAATACATTATAAGATGCACCTGAAAGAATAATACCTTTAGACCCATGAAAAGATATCACCCTTTTTCGTTTTTTTTTTTATACTAGCCTTTAGTTCGTGCCGTTTCACTGCATAATATAAAAATAATGAAAAAAACACGTATCCCCTTGATAATATTAAAACGACAGTGATAACTTTCTTTTAACTATAAATAATTTGTTGCTGTCTCCATATATGCTCTTTATACTTCGAGAATATGTATGATTTATTACAGCTAAAATAGTAATAATATATGTATGTATGCAAAACAAGGACTAATAAAATTGAAAATTATTTAAATTATATGATCAATTTATAAACTCAAAAACACTATAAAATTTAAGTAAAAATGAGAAGGCTCATACATTTTAACTTTAGGAAAAACCTAAGTAAGGCCTTTATGGAATTGTAATTGACTTTATAATTCCTTGCGCCCATATATATTCAAGTGAGCAAGTTTCCAATAACCGATGAACTACCCATCATGGAAAAATATCATCTCTCTAGAAACTTTTAAGTTCTAAACTTTTGCAATTAGAAAATCACAGTCATGATGATTATCAGATTTAGCAAGCAAATTACCCACTTGATCTTGACCCATGACCTAACTTGTTCATTATATTAGTGGCTCAAATCTCATTAATCTTTTCAGATTGATCAGAAAAGAATAATGGCTGAAGGGAAAGAAGAGAAGAAAGAAGATAAGGGAAAGGAGAAAGAGGAGAAAAAAGAAGAGAAAGGAAAAGAGAAGAAAGAGGGAAATAATGTGATTGATGCCATTTACAAAGTGAACCTGCATTGCCAGCAATGTGGACGAAAGATCAAGAAGCATCTCCTTGTTACCCAAGGTACGTGTTTCTCTGTGTACACTTCTTCAATCATTTGTTCTATTTTTTTTATCTATATATTTTGAAATTTAATTTATTACGCACTATTTTTTCAAGCTTTCCACAATGTTAGCAAAAATGGGTAGATAATGATTTTTTTTTTGGGGCTACATTCGTTGGATCCACACCGGTTGGAGATCCATCGGTGTAAAAAGACCTTTTTAACCAACGTGAAAGGGCTTTTTTTTTTCCGCCTTTTATTATAGTCAGAGACCATTTCTTGCATATTCTTGTGAGAAATTTGATGAAGCTTAGTATGAAATCTGGTGATAAATCATGAACAGGGGTTCAGAATGTTGAGACAGATATGAAGAAAGGAGAGATAAAAGTAAAAGGAAAATTGGATCCTTTAAAGATATTGAAGCTCATTGAGAAAAAGAGCAACAAAAAGGTTGAGTTAATATCTCCAAAAATCAAGGTTCAGCCTCCAGAGGAAAAACCAAAGGAAATCAAGAAGGAAGTAAGTTCCCCCCCCCCCCATATAATAATCTGGCATTCAAAACCTTACCTGACTGACACAGAAAGTCCTGGTCTGCAATAGTATAGGGCCTCATGTGTTAAGCAACACCAAAGGTATAGATTAGTTTTATATAATTTGACTATTTATGATTTTGTCAGTAGTGTTACTTATAGTCTGGTTTTATATATATTGATTTTTTCCTATATATAACAATTAGATATATTTTATTGGGTTATGCAAAAAATTGGATTCAAGATACATATGATAGAGTTAAATTAGACATGGCAGAGTTAACTATTATATCTATTTTTGCTAGAGAAGACAAATTTCTCCCATGAGGATTTCAATCTAGATTTCAGTAACATGCTAAATTTTACATATAAATCAAGGGGTTATAATCAGATATCTTGAAATTGAATTGATTATTGAATCAGTGAAGCGTTCGCATCTTAAGATTAGATTTGATGATAGGAGGAAACTTAGATCAAATTAATTAGGACGAGTAGGTCCAGGTGACCAATTAGATTTTGCCACCTGTATTTGTTTTACACATCATCACTTTTCATCACTTAACCTCACGTTAATACTGTTAGGGTAGGACGATCAGTGGAAGAAAAGGTCAGGTTCTTCATTGCCTTTCCATCGTCTTCAACCTCGAACCCACTATTAGCGCAATAATCCATCAAGTTACCTTCAACTTCAATTCAGATCTCCACCTTCGATCCTATCTTTTTCATGAGGCACCCTCTTCCTTCACTATTGCCGAACCCGCCACTTCAACTCCTGCAGCGTCATCCATCCTTCCTCCCCCTGAACCTTTCAATGCAATCAGTATTCGTCATTGGGAAGCTCATCCTCCTCTTCACTTCCTCCCACGATCTCCTCCCCGCACCATCTCACTGACTAATTTTTGATCGGCACCAAGTTCTCTTCCAATGTGGCTCGACCCATGGAGAAGGGTTACTTCATGATAGATCCAGATAGTGCTGTGAGAGAGTCACCATTAACGCAGTCGAGTGGAGAGTAAAGTTGTGCATGGTGAAAGTCAAAGTTATAACTCCTCGAATTTTCTGACTCAAAAAGAGCAGAAAAATATTTATTAAAATTATTTAAGTTATTTTTGGAAAATAAACTTTTTCATGAAATTTCTAAGAATCCAAAATTAATGTTCCATAATTTTTCTCATTTTACTTAGGCTTAAAATAATTTTAATAAATTTCATTTTCCTTATTCTCCTGAAATATGAAAATTTGGGATGCTACAAAAGTAACGCTAGCTTTGCGAAGGAAAGGAACTGTAGAGGGAGATTATGGAGTTGCAAATCTGGGGGGAGAGAAAATAGTTGAGGAGGTAGAGTTCGTGGGAAAAGGTAACGGCGTTAATAGGAGATTAAGTGATAATAAGCAGTGATGTGGAAAACAAATACAAGTGGCAGAATCTAATTGGTTACCTGGACCTACTCATCTAATTAACTTGAGATAATCTATCTATTGTTAAATTGATCATACTTAAAAATATGTATTTTTAATTTTATACATTTTTTTAAAAAATATATTAACCAATATGCGGGAAAAATTTTAAGGGAAAACTAGTGAGAGAAAAAGGGCCTTGATTGAAAAAATATTAATTGTGCAAAGGTACCTAAAATTTGTTTAAAGACTCGGGCAACTTATCTTTAGTGGGCCAATACAACTTTTTTTTTAGCCATGTGTAACTTACTTTTAATCTGCAAAGCGGAAGACATTTGCATTGCATACAGCTAAAAAAATTAGACTCATAAAAAATGAGTTGCATTTGTTCACGAAGCTGTATCCTTAAGTCTTTGCATAATTAATTTTTTAATCAGAAATTTTGACGAATTTTCCTTTTTTTTTAATAAGAAAGATTCAGTAAGTTGATTAAAAAAATTGTTTATCATGGGTTTAAATTTACCGTATATTTATAAATATATGGAATTTCAAAACTTCAGAAGTTTAAAAAAATATTGAAAAAAGATAATACTTCCTTCAAAATTACTTTTGATTCATTCCTGTCGAGTGCATGGTTGAATGCCAAATTCAACTTTTTTTACTTAATTTTGCAAACCACTACCCCGGTCCTTAATATAAAAGCTAGTTGATTAATTTGAATAGATTTAAAAAGTTTGTTAAGTTAGTTATTTATAATAATTAGTTGTTGTCTTTTCTAGAATATCCTTGCTAATTATGTATATTAGCTATAACTACTATTTAGTGAAATCTTTAACATGTATAATTACTACAATGATTATTTTGGAAAAAATGGATAAATATGAAAGACAAAGTGGATTGGGGTCTTATATTTAGGATCAAATTGAAAGTCAAACTAACTCTTATATTAAGAATGGAGCTAGTATATTAAGTTGATGTGTGTGTGTGTGTGTGTGTGTGTGTTTGCAACTAAGTAATCAACAATTTTTGTGTGATTTGAAGCCAATAATTCGCATAATCACAGCAAAGGTTCATATGCATTGTGACAAATGCGAGAGAGACCTGAAAAAGAGGTTGATCAAACACAAAGGTACCCAAAACCTTAGAATTTTCAATTTCAAATGCGTAAAATTTGTATGTTTCATTTCTTGATGTGTAATGTTTATATTTATTTTTTAAAAATAAAATTTGCAGGTATTTTCAGTGTTAAAACTGACCAGGAAGCTGAAATTGTGACAATTGAAGGAAGCATCGAGCATGAGAGATTTTTAAGGTTTCTAAAAAGAAAAGTGCACAAAAACGCAGAGATTATTTCGTCAAAGGAAGAGAAAAAGGTTGAAGACAAAGGAAAGGGAAAACAAGAAGAAAAGGGTGAGAATAATGTTTTATCTCTCTGATAAGTTATGAACCTCAATTAGATATGGGCTCATTGCTTAGATTTATTTAATTATTAATTAAATAATATATTTGAACCTCTAACTTTATGCATGCTTTTGGCTTAATCTCTCAATTTATAAAGTGTCCTTTCAATCCTCTAACCCTAACACGATGAGTCTCAAATGATTTTGGATTAATACCATTTTTAGTCCTTAAAATTTGACTTCATTTTAGTTTTAATTCATAAATTTGAAACAAGATACTTTGGTCCTTGAAACTTTGTCTCACACATATTTTTTTTACAAATATTTAATTTAATTAATTTTTTTAATCTCTATAAATTAGTTATTTAGTTCCTTCATTTAGAACTAGATGAAGTATGTATGTACACTGGAATAATATAAAATTCAAAAATTTGTTGTAATTAATTAATTTCCTTAATCTCTATAAGTATATATTTGTGTTTGCATTAGGCAAGGCAGGTGAATCAACCAAAGAAAAAGAAAAAGAGAAGAAGAAAGATGGTGAAGAACCTGAGAAGAAGGAAAAAGGAGACGAGAAATCTATTGTTGTTGGATTAACCAAAGAGAAAGAGAAAGAGAAGAACAAAGATGGTGAAGAACCAGAGAAGAAGGAAAAAGGAGAGGAGAAATCTATTATTGTTGGATCAACCAAAGAGAAAGAGAAAGAGAAAGCGAAAGAGAAGGAAAAAGGAGAGGAGAAATCTATTATTGTTGCATCAACCAATGAGAAAGAGAAGAAGAAAGAAAAGAAGGGGACACAGATAATACAAATTCAAGAAGACACCAAAGTTGAGATTGTGGCCAAAGACAATGTTCCTTATATCATCCACTATGTTTATGCTCCTCAGATTTTTAGCGATGAAAATCCTAATGCTTGTTATATTTCATAGATCAATCATTGCGGAGTCTAAGATGACTTTTATTATTTATCATTTATTAATATTGTATCTCTATATCTATATATGTTAATTTTATATATTTGTATATAAAAAGATATATATATATATATTACATGGGATTTTTTTGAGTTGTATAAAATTAAATAAATGTTCTTTCATATTTTGTAGATTAAATAAATATATAGTGAGAGTATGTTGAAGATAATAAATATGTAGGAAATATATTTTGTGCCCCCAAATTTGCTCTTCACTTCAAAAAGACATGCCATTAGCGACGGAATTTTTATTTAATGACAAATTAGCAACAAAATCATATTAGAGATAGAATTTGTTCCGTTACTAATTCTTCTGTTATTAATTAGATTAGTGACTGAATTTCAATTCAGTCACTAATTAGTAACGAAAAATTTCCGTTACAAGTTAGCGATAGAAAATTTCCATCGCTTATCCGATTTTTTTTAAAATTTGAACCCCACATGGCGCCTTCACCAGTCATCACATCATCGCTAGTGACTGCCTCCGGCCACCACCACGTGTCACTGCTACCTCACCTCCCCTGCCATTTGTCACCACCCCACCTCTACCTGCCATGTGTTGCCATCTCGCATGCCACCTTGTATCACCATGTGTTGTCACCATATAATTTCTCC
This sequence comes from Neltuma alba, assembly GCF_004799145.2. Lineage (NCBI taxonomy): Eukaryota > Viridiplantae > Streptophyta > Magnoliopsida > Fabales > Fabaceae > Neltuma > Neltuma alba. The sequence continues at coordinate 85,919 of NW_021636197.1, forward strand.
TCAAATTGACCTTTGCATGGCTCATCTGTGCATACTCGTGGCTTTACTAGTTGAGTTATAATGAACCTGTTGTCTTATTATACAAAATTGAATATATATATATATATAATATTCTTTTACATAAACAATTATTTATACAAATATATTATTAAAAACTAAAAATAAACTATATGATAATTTTAGTCATAATTATTTATGACAAAATAATTTTTAAATATTTTTTTACTATTTATTTTATAATTTTTTAAAAAAATATTTTTAACATAATATTAATTTCCAATGACACTAATTTTGAATTTTAAAACGTAAATAATTTTTTCATAAATATATTTTTTAAATTTAAATTTTTTAATTAACTTTGATAAGATATATAATTTAATTATATATGTTTTATGTTACATTATATTTTATTATCTATATGTGTTTTATATATTTGATGAAAACCATTTATAATTGGTAAATAGCTACTGTAATAAAATTTAATAAATCATTCTATATAAAAAAATTACATAATTTGAATAGCTTATGATAAATTCTCCTACTTATATATATATATATATATTCTATATAATTTATTTTCTTAAAATCCTTTGTAGATACCATTTGTTTTTGCGTTGAAGACCAAAATTGATCATATTATGGTTATTAATTATATCATGATTAAATTTTATTTTTGATGATTAAAATTCAAAATTCACTTCAACATTAGTTTGATTTATAATCATAAATTGAGTTGTTCATAGAAATTCATTTTTTGGTTTTGAATTTTTATCATATATTACATCTTTCAATATATTGTACATATAATAGAATTATTTCTTTCTTATATCAATTTGTATGAGAAAGTTATTAATATTCTTGTCATATTTGTTTACTTATTATTAATAACCAAGAAGAAATGATTTTAATGAACTATAAATAAGTTTTCTAAGAAATTGTCTCCCTATTCTCAGCATGTATCTAGTGATGAGATGAATGATAATGATACCTTCATTAACACTAACTCTACAAATGTATCAATTTATTTTACAATTGAAAATATATTTAAATTATTATATTCTTAATTATGTTATTATATAAATTGTTGTAAGTTTATAATCTAAAATAATGAAATTTAAAATTAGTGATGAATTAGCAACGGAATAGACTTAGCGACAGAATTAGTGACATAAATTTTCATGAGAAACAATTTAGTGATAGAAATTAGTGACGAAATTTTTCCACTGCTAATTCCAAAGTTAAAAATTTTATAATTAAAATTAGCCACAAAAATTTCTGACGAAAAATATTCCGTTGCTAAATATTTTTTGACGGATTTGCAACAAAACTTGGCAAGGGAATTATAGTCGCTAAATTTAGCGATGAAATTTCTATCGGTAATCCGTCAGGAATTAGTGATAAAATAAATTTTTATTATTAATTCTATCGGTAATAAATTTTTTTTTTGTAGTGCTTGTTTATAAGTTGGAAGGCGAGAATGGACAAAAGATAAGAGAGACTAGATTAGAGCATATGAAAAAATTAATGAGAGTGTATATTAATTAAGGATAAAATAAGTAAAAGTACATTTAATGTTTAGACAAACACAAAATGAATCTTATAAAAACTAACTAACCAATTCAAAAATTTAGATATTATAATAAGAAAAGAGAGTGATGGTTTTTTTTTTTTAACTGAATTACCACTAAGCACTAACTTTCATCAATGAAATACACAATGAGGTGTTTCAAACGCTAATATGGTGATTCATGTCAACAATATTAATAAAAGCATAATTAATGTGCATAACATGTGATAACATTATTGGTTTGAGCTAGCTAGTTGCAAGGTATAATCAACAATGTACTTTAAAAATATTAAGGAAAAATCACAGAAAAGCCCCTTGAAATAACAAAATTACAAAATAGGTAACTGAATTAACAAAATTACTGTTAGAAATTGGGTCTTAAATATGAATTATAAAATATTGGGCAAAAGACTAAAATATTCTTCTTCTCTTTCTTCCCTCACCACATCTCTTTCTCTTTCTTCCCATCTAGAAGCTTTCAACTATTGTCTTCCTCACCTCCATCTCCTTCTCTTTCTTCCAGTTCTGGTAATTATTCGCACCTATAATAAACATCATAATTAACATGTTCAGCGTCATAAGCTTTCACAAACGAGGTAACATCATAATGGAAAACCTCAGCGACCTCAAGTTTCTCAAAGGTCAAACTTGTGCTGTCCGTAGTTTTACCGAGAACTTTGGGTGCAAGCTACACAGCTTCCTCCTTTGTGATATCATCCTTGTAATATTAGCTTGAATATGGACTGTGCTGTCTGGTTATTTGCACCAGTAGCTGTAGCTTTCCAACCGCCATAATTTCCACTAGGGTCACTCATGTAAAGTTCAAAGCCATAATTTTTGTTCGTACCAGCAAAAACAAATGAGACTCCAAATGGCCTAGGATCACAAAATTGTGTGTAACTACTACAAAAAAAACAACTGATTAGCAACGGAATTTGCGACAGAAACAAATTCCGTCACTAATGTCTAACGGAATTTGCAACGGAAACAAATTCCGTTGCTAATTTCCCACGAAATTGCGACAGAAATTCCGTTACTAATTTTTTCGACGGATTAGTGACAGAATTTTTTCATCGCTAATATTAGTGACGGAATTTCTGTCCGTCGCTAAAATCCGTTAGAAAATCTGTCAATCAATATTTACGATGGAATTTTTTCTATCAGAAATTTCCGTTGCTAAATTGTTTGTCACAGAAGTTTTTGTCACTAATTCCGTCGTAATTCCATCACTAATCCGTCACTAATTTTAAATTTTGTTAGAAATAACAAGTATTGAAAAGCTGTTCACATTAACTTAAATTCTAGCATAAATGGATATTATTTTCACAATTTAGTTGCTAATAAGTCTAGTGTGAGAAATAGTAATTATTGAAAAACTATTCACTATAACTTAAGTTTTAGCAAAAATTGGTATTATTTCCACAATTTAGTTATAATTAAAAAGTCTAGTATTAGAAATAGTAAGTGTTGAAATTTGATAGAAATTGGTATTATTTTCATAATTTAGTTGCTAATGACAAGTCCTGCATGCCAAATAACAAGTGATGAATGTGAAATTGCTAATTTAGTTTTATTAGTTGTTTTTCTCGGCCACTGTTTTGGCAGAGATTTAGCCATCTCAATTAAATCAAATTAGAAACTAAAAGGATAACGATTTTGTCCATTTCTCTGTTTCCTTAGGTATAGCTCCATTTCCTTAAGCAAGGTTACACAAAATTTGGTGGTCCCAGGCCATTCGGAGTCTCATTTGTTTTTGCTGGTTGGCACAAAAATTATGGCTTTCAACTTTACATGAGTGACCCTAGTGGAAATTATGGTGGTTGGAAAGCTGTAGCTATTGGTGCAAATAACCTGCAGGCAGCACAGTCAATATTCAAGCTAAGATTACAAGGATGATATCACAAGGGAGGAAGCTGTGTAGCTTGCACCCAAAGATCTCGGTAAAGCATATCACAAGGGAGGAAGCTGTCTAGCTTTATGTCAAGGAACAATCAACCAGCCAGAAGTACTCATTCAAGAAATCAATAGCCTCATGACCTTTTCAGATATTGCTTATCCCCCAGAGGGCCCTGATCTAAGTAGTATTCAGTCTAAGAATGGTTAATTATTCTCCAAAAACTATTTACAACACGTTATTAGATACTTAGGGCAAAAAAATGGAAGACCCCCTTTACGGAGGAAATTACAAGACTTGAGTAGGTTTACAACTCTTGAATGAACTTTCACAATTTCAAATACATTATTTACAACACGTTATATATTAGACACTTGGGGGGGGAGGGGGACGAAAGGTTCACTTCACAGCGAAGTTACTTGACTTGAGTAGGGATTAACAACTCTCAAATCAATTTCAACCATTTCAACTCAACTACTTACAACACCTTATTATGCCTTACAAACACTTGGAAAAATGAATAGATTTGAACAGGGATTAACAAATCTTGAATAGATTTTCACCATCTCAGATTAACTATTTACAGCACGTTTTTAGATACTTGGAAAAAAAAAACGAAAACATCACTTTACAGGGGAAGTTACTAGACTTGATTTGGGGTTAACAATTCTTGGATGAATTTTAACCACTTTGGATAATCTATTTACATCATTTTTTAGACGTTCGGAAAAAATGGATAGACTATTTACATCGTTTTATTAGGCATTTGGGAAAGAAATGAAAGGTCCACTTTATATGAAAGAGACTTGAGGAAGCTAACAACTCTTGAATAGATTTCCACCGTCCAAGATATGTTACTTCCAACACGTTATATTAGACACTTAGCTTCCAAAAAAAAAAAATGAAAGGTACACTTTATAGGGGAAGTTACTAGACTCAAGTATGAATTAACTAACAACTCTTGAATTGATTTTCATTATTTTGGATCGCTTATTACACCACGTTGTCATACCTTGTACGTACACTTGCAAAAAATGAAAATAAGAGGCACTTGCAATGGTGAAGTTACTATATTTAAGTACGGAAAACAACTATTGAATTTATTATCACCATTTAGGATTAGCTATTTACAGCACGTTATTATAGCTTGCACACTTGGAAAAAAAAAATGAAATTAAGAGACACCTGTACGTAATGGTGAAGTTACTAGATTGAGTAATGATTAACAACTAGTGAATCGATTTTTACCATTTCAGAACAACTATTTGCAACAATTATTATATCTTACACACTTGTAAAAATAAAAGCAAGACGCACCTGTAAGATTAACGATTCTTGAATCAATTTTCACCATTTCGGATTAGTTATTTACAACGCGTTGTTATACCTCTACACTTGTAAATTAATTGACATTAAAAATGGGTTTTGTGAGAAATGAGATGATACATCGGCGGAGGATGCGTCTCTGTATTCTAATGATCCTCCTCGTGCATCGCTCGAAATGCAACGGTGGGAAGAATAGAAGGAAAAGACTGGGATTTGTTAGAGGGAGAAGCATGGCAGAATGATTCCGAAACAGAGGGCGCGCGATAAGGCACGCTTTTTCAGCTTTCTCCTTTACTCTCCCCTGATCTCAGTTTACTCTCTCCATCAACCCAATATAATCAAATCAATCATTTCTTCAGTATATCCACCTATAAATGTCCCAAACAAAATCCACACGAGATCTCCTCAAAATGTTTTTAAAAAGGACGGAAAATATTAGGATGAAAGGGCGAATGTGGAGGAATTAAAGGCGGAGCAAGAAGCAGAATCAAAGTGGAGAAGAAGCGAAGATAATGATGGAAAGGATGAAAAAAAAACCAATCTTTTTTGTAAAAAAGGTTTAAGGTTCAGATTTATCTCGGAAGTTTCTACTCAAGTGTGCTGGGTACTCGGAAGCTTTTTTGGGTGTAAATTTGTCCCGAAAGTTTAAAATCACAATAATATTTTAAAATGTTAGTTTTTCTAACAATAGGGGGAATATATTGCTATAATTTTGAAATACTTCCGAGACAAATTTTTCACAAAAAAAAAAATCTTTTGAATGTCCAGCGTTCTTGAGTAAGAACTTCTTAAACAAATTTGTACATTATCCCGAAAAACATGAATAAAAGATGAAATATGGCTGGCAATTAACAACAAAATTATGATTTTAGACAATCATGCTTTGAATGTTTTGTTAGGCAAGATGAGCCTATTTGTTTTCTAGTATTGGAGAATCCATATGTGTGTTTATATAAACACACACATATTCACTTATGCCTGAATTAAGAATATGTATATTTGTGCACTCAATGTCTAGTATTCAAAGTTAGTTTGTCTACCTAATTATAGACAAGAAACTAAAAAACAACATTCCTCTAGTTCCCTAAAGCTTCTGCTTTTCTTCAAACTCCACCGTTGCTACCTTAATTTGAATCAATCAATACATCGTTCCTGATGTTACTCAATTGTATTTTAATCAGTGGCCTGGAACTTATACAAGAATCAAATATGATATACATGTGTGTGAAACATTAATGTGTAAGTATCCATAATTTCACCAAATTTTTAATTAAATAATTCTTTGTAGTTTTTTCAAGTATAGTTATTCGTCATTATATTCATAATTTGTTCATTTATAAGAGAAATGGCATTAGTAGTTAATGACATGACTCTCACTTAGTATACACCTGAATTAATTTTGCTACGTGAATCTAAGTAAAATCAAAATCAACTTGATTACAGATGATGTATGTATGTATGTATGTGTGTGTGTGTGACGATTATGAGCATAATAATTTTTTATTTTTATGGTGATAATAAATAAATTTTATTTTTAAAAATTTTCTTTTTTTCTTTTGTATTTTGTGACAGCTTACATGTTACTTAGTTAACATCCATATCAACTCTAATTAATAAATTATGAGCCTAGTGCCTTTAATGAGAACACTTGTAAGGACAAGTTAATTAAAAGGGAAAAAAACCTACAAGAATGTAATCAAAATTGGGTGAAACTATAATTAGGACCAACAAGTTAATTTTTCGGGTGTGTGTCATATAAAATATATATGGCTAGTTTCTTTGCCCAACTACTTAAATGTTGATACAGTGGAACTAATTATGTGAGGAAGATAGAGGGGGAGAACATGACCAAAGCAATATTGTTAGGGTCATCTTAAATAGTCCCCCAAGATTATTGCCAAATTATTGATTAATTAGCAACCAGACACGAAACAGACATCACAGTGATTGTTGTGGTGGTTCAACAATATTAGGTAATTATATTAATTGCTTAATACATTAACTGATATATTGAGATGGTTTAACCAAATTAATTAACGAGAATTTTTTTTTTTTTAAAGTTCAAACATGCCTAACCAACATACAACGCGGACAAACGCAACGTCTTCACGATAAGAAATATTTACAAAATCATACATCACACGTAGGACAAAGAAAATTAATAATTACAAAATTTTCATTTAACTCCCACTGTAGACAATTAATACTTTAGTATCAATCAATTCCCAAAAAAATTATAAAAATTTTTAAAAACATTTTTGTAAATTGTCAAATTTGGATTGCAAATTGCTGAATTTGAGTTGTTAGTCCTTGTAAATTTTATGGCAGAATAAACAACTTAAATTCAGTTATCTACAACAAATATTTGGCAATTCGCAACCCAAATTTGGCAATTTACATGAAACATAAAGGAATTTATAACTCCCAAATGCAATTTTGTTTTGGTATGAATAGAGAACTCAAATTTGGAAATTCACAACAAAAATTTGATTATTTGTAACTCAAATTCGGTGATTTATAAAAAACATAAAAAATTCACAACCCCCAAATGTAATTATTTTTGTGTGAATGGACAACTCATTCAATGATTTACAGGAAAAATTCAGTGATTTTCAACCCAAATCTAAGAATTTGTAAGAAATATAAGAGAATTCACAACTTCAAAATAAAGCAAGGATATTTTTATCTTTTCACCCATGAAATTTTACTCCTTCAAGATGCAGTGAAATTTTAGAATTTTTTTAAGGTTGACTGATATTAATTGTCTAGTGGAGACTTTATTAAATTTCTCCCAAACAAATAAGTAAGAATATGCATGTATATATGGATATACAGGATTCAGATCTTCTAACCTTTTTCTCTCTTCTCTTTTTCTGTTTAGAATCTCATTCTACTCTTAGATTAAAATATGGATGGTTCTGATTTATTATTTTATAATAACAACTTATTGGGAAAAAATTGGAAAAAAAATTGATCTCAATAACTTTTTTGAATGCAAACAAAATTACAATAACAAAGAACAGAAATGATCTTCCATACCCAGTGTCAAGGTTAACAAGAAATGCACATAACATATAAAACTTAACAAAACTATGCACTTAACAGCCACGGTTGCCTAAATTGTATACATCTCAAACAGAACTTTGAGGTATATACAAATAGTTTTAAAATTTATTCAGATAATTCTCATATAGTTAATTGGTCCATTCTCTTACCAATAAATCATGATATGTTATATAGAGAGTATTGTCTATGCATAATACAAAATCTGATGAGGTTAATTTTTTTTATCAAAAATCTAAAAAAAAGTTCAGGACATTATTTTTCTTATGACATATCGTGTCCTCTTATTGAATTAACAGAAAAATTAATAGCACATTGAAGAAGTTTTCTTCTTATACACTTTTTAAAGATTCTGAGATTTATTGTTGAGTTTTACAATGTTAACAGCTACCTATACCAACCTCAAAATTTGAAAGATTTACAAGTGTGTGTATCTGTTATATGTATATATATATTTCTTGCCTCACGCTAACTTCTAAAATAAAGCACCGATAGTACTTGAGTGCATACTTCAAGCATTAAACAAAACGAAATAATTGAGAAAAACAAGAAATAAACAGTGAAAACATGCAAGAATGTAATAAATGTAAAGCTAGATTAACAAAAACTGATGCTTTTAAGACAATAATGCGCGCGCGCACACACAGAGATACACACACACACACACACACACACACACACCTGTGTGTTTACATATGCTATGAATATAGATATGCCTTTTGTTCACGAGCCCTGCAAGCAATTTAAAACCTATCTTTAAGAATCCTATCTTTCAAAGTTAGCTTGTCTACTTGAAGACAAGAAGCTATAAAACGACATTCATGTTTCCTAGTTTCCTAAACTTTTTTGCTTTCACAAGCTTCATCGATGTTACCTTTGAATCGACCAAAACAAAGTAAGACCAAGGTACTAAAACTAGAACAGTGATTAAATTGATCAAGACCATGGTTGGATGATCAGTGGTCTAACTGTAGTTAAACTGTGATCAACCCAATCATAATTACAAATAAAATAATATAATTAAAGTATCCATCCCAATGTATTCATATATAACCTTGACAAGAATAATATTTAAATACCCAAAACTACATAGAACATTCATGTATAAACAACATATACATAATCTAATAAAACAATGTTACTAAAGTACATATATGATGAACTACTTTTTTTTTTTTTAACTCAAAACAATGTCGTTTTAGGCTCAGCAAAGGAGAAAAAAGAATGAAATCCAACTTGGTTGACATGTCCAAAACCCTTGACTAGACTAATTCACGGTTTTCTGATGATCTAATCGGATAACTTGGATTGGATTTTAGTGGTAGAAGTAGGACATGCATGCACAAACACGCATTGAAATAGATTGTGTAAGGTGGATTTTATTCATGTGGTAATTAAATTTGTTAAGAACAGCACATATCCTACATGAAATAGGCCAAAAAAAAAAAGTATGCATGACAGATTAGCTTTGTGAGATAATTTTACCGTCCAAATACTCTACATTTGTGTTGTTGGCAAAAAAAAAAAAAAAGAACTTCACATTTGTCACATTTTAGGAATCTGGATTCATATTTAATTTTCATGGGGAGTAAGATCAGTTTATTGGTATTATTATGTGCATCTCAAAATTTGTATTTTTATTCATTTACTAATTAAATTATAGAAATAGATTCAAGTGTGAATTTTTATAATATGAATTTTTTTATTCGAGAAAGTTCCATCTTTGAGATCTTTGGCTATCATACTGAGTTACGAAATTGACTAGAGTTATATATAGTTCTTTTAGCCATTAATCCCAGCAAGGTTTGCAATAAACGCACAACATTAGTTAAACATTATCACATTATTAAAAGATATCTGATCTATTAGCTATTTGGTTATATCTTGGTACTGCCTCCTCCGGTTTAAAATATGAGTTAGATAAGGCTTTCAGTTTGTTTCTAAATATAAGATATCAATTTACTTTTTTTCCCCTCAAATTTATAATCTTTTGCTCAAATTATCCTATTAATTGCATACATTAAAAGGGCTCCCAATTAAGAGGTAACTACAATATACATTATTAAATAAGGTGATTTAGGAACACTAAGATATATTTGTTATAAATAACTAACTTAACTAATTTCTTTAATATTCACAAATTAGTTATCTAGCTATATTATTAAGGGTAGGAGTTAGCAATTTATGTATTAACTATGCTTCGATTAATGTTGTTGAACTTCTTGAAACTTGCATGAGAGAGAGAGAGAGGGGACAAGAAAACTTGAAGCTTCAAGGCAAACAACATCAAAGCAATTCTTTTGCCTCGGAAGTGCAATAATTAGTTTGTCCAATTAATTGGTTTCTGAGTGTTGGTTTTCTTTAGGTTTTTGTCTCAAGTAATCGCTAAGCAATAGGAGTATTCTGCAGTATTCTTTCTAGTTACATTGTTAAATCTAGTGGCATAGTTTGATTAGTTTTAAATATAAGATTTTGATTACTTTGGTTTTCAAATTTATAACTTTTTTTCCTAAATTCTCTCCATTGATTGCATATGTTTAGAGGGTTTTCATAAAGAGTATAACTTTCAATGCAAATGAAACCAGGTATAATTTTCTTAATCTTTATATATTAGTTACCTTACCCTTATATTTAGAACGAGGTATAATTTGTGCCTAGCCAACACTACATGGAACAGAGAAGAAATGTTTAATAGTAATTCAAACATCTCTAAAGCTACATAACCCAACAGAAGGCATTAATTAGAGAGAATCAATCTTTAATTTACAGAAAAACAAGGGGAGGTAAAAAATCAGTAAATCTACAAATTCAAGTCATGGAGAACTAGTAATTAATTATTAATTCTCACCTTTTTCTAGAGAAATAATATTATATCGATATATGAGAGGCCAAGCCAATGATGGTAACTACAAGACAAGCATCGAAGAAATATATACTTCTTGTGCAAGTTCAAGGATTAGGTTATCAACTTGATTTTTCTCTTACTTAGTAATTCATTAAACAACTAATATAATTTTTTTTTTTTTAATTCATTCCATCTGGCCGACAATACGCCATCGGACAACGAAATTGTGTCTATTCTACTCGAAGTAATTAAAGCTTATTAATCTGAGATCTGAGAGCACAAGAGTGGTCTTCAACAAGGAAATTAAGGAGTGTTTAACAATTCAAACATAGCTAATTAACCAAACACAACGCAACAGATAATCAATCTTCAACAAAACGAAAGAGATGAAATTTACAAGAATCAACAGAAGTAGTCATAGTTAGAGAGATAGAAACTAGATTAATTCATCGACTCTCACCTTTTTGTGCCCTAGAAAGCTTAATATGGCTGCTGAGATCTTCCACCGCCAGAATTTTCAACCCAGTTACCGTTAAGAGGTAACTGAGACATGTTTACAGGCAAATTCAAGAAGGGAAGACCAGAAGATGAGCTCGGAAATCCATTCATGTCTCGGTCCCCGCCACCGCTGTTGTCAGCGCCGCTGCCGTTCTGGACCGGTAAGGGTTCCTCCTCGTTATCTAATGGCAATCTCTCATATGCTACGTTGGTAAATGAAGAAGCAATCACAATAATTGGACCAGCCGCCACCAACGCACCGACAACATTTCCTCCGACCACATGACCTTGTCCTCCGGCGAGAAATACGCTCAGGCTTGTTGCTCCTGGCGGAGCTGGAGGCGGCAAGAAAGATCCGGACAGAGACAGTATCTCAAACCTGCCCTGCAGGGTCGCGACGGCTCCGGCTGGTGATGGCTGGCGGATTGTCACGTTGGTGACCGTGCCGCTCCCACTCAACACACAGATCCCTCGCTGTCTCCTCCTTGCATAAGTCGCCACACACTCAAACACATCGGAGCCGCCGCTAACCTCAAGAATATGAGCTCGAAGCGCGTTGGCACTCTCGCGCGTGATTATCACCGGCGGCTTCGGCTTATTCTTCGATCCTGGCGGCCTACCCCTGGGCCGGCGGACAACATCACCTGAACCGGCCGGGTTAAGCCCTTGAGGGTTCGGACTATCTTCTTGGTTATCATCGTCATCTTGGTTGGATTGAAGATTAGGGCGTTGAAGCTGATGATGAAGGAGAAAGTGATGAGATTGTGAAGAACCCAAGTCCAGGCCGGCCATAAACACACTCACAAAAGCTAAAGCCAAGTAAAACAACAGGAAAACAGGAAGAAAAATTTATATTATTATATATATAGTAAAAGAAGAGAAGTACTAAGATTAAGAACAGTGAAGAGATCAAGATTAAATATATAAATGCAAAAGGTAGGAGTGACCAATGATTCAGACCTAAGAACCAATAGAAAAAGAAAGGGAATGATAATGGAGGATGAGTAGTGCAGAGAGAAAGTGAATAAGATATGAGAGGAGAGAGATTAAATGAATGTGGAAGAATAAAATATTCAACCCTGTGCAATTTTTTTATTTAATTGTTTTGGTTTAACTATTCTTTTTTGTCGTTATATAGTTTATTCAACTCTTGGATCCTAAGTTCCTAACGTTCAAAAATCTTAGGTTAATTCTTATTATTATTATTATTATTATGTTGCCAGAATTCTTATTATTAAATTTATATGAGCAGTCAGATTTTATTAACACGACTTAATTAATATATCCTGTATACTTGAACACTTAATATGTTTGATTTGATGTATTATATATGTCAAGAAAAGTACGAAAATAGATAATGTAAAATAGAATTAATGTTTATGTATAATACGTGATGTAACATACATTAAATTACTTTGTGTACAATAATTAGATAATGCATATTTGAAATTTTTATGATAATATATCATTACACATATTGACAGAAGTTTAATCATACGTTGACCAAAGTTTAACTGTAAGCTAAATTAAGAAAATAAAAATTATAAAGCCATGATAAAATTTAAACTTGCATTGACTAAAATGTATCCAGAAAAATTAGCATACAAAAATAAATATAAAAGGAAACTAAAATTTTAAATATTAATAATTTTTTTGGTGATCTTGACTTCAATTGAAATAATCCGTGGCCAGAGTCAACTTGCGATGTTTCATATTAAAAATAATTTTTATGCGTTTGTTATAAAATAAAAAATTTACTTAAAAAATAGTGATGAGAAATTATTGTTACGCCTGTGTTATAAAATTAATAATACTAAAAATGAGAACACATACGATAACGATTATATAAGTGCAATAAGTATTAAAAATATTAGACAAGCAAGATTCCTTTCTTTTCTTAAACCAAACGGAACTGCATATATATGTCTGCATGTGGGAGAGATTATTTAGGAAACGTAGCTTATTTAACTTTATATAAAGAAAGCTTAAAAGTTAATAAGCATGGGCTGCATTTAGTGAATGAATATATAAAAAATTTCTCTAATAAATAGTGCTTTTTTCCTTTTTTTTTTATTCCTTTCTCTAGGTCATCTCCATACGTTTAAGTCTTGTTTTGATTTAATTATAATAAATATACATGTGTATACATATTCGTCATGTTCGAGATGATTGACATATATACCTTGGTATAATGCCCTTGTTAATGAAGAGCTGATCAAAAGATCTATGTTTTGATATGGATTTTGCGTATATTATAATATCCATAGCAAGACACTATTCTCAAGAAAGAAAACACTAGTGTTTGACTAGTCATCTTATTATCTAATCTTATAAATTGCTCTCTCTTTTTTTCGGTTCTAAATATACGACATTTTTAGAGGCAATATTTGGTGCATGATATGATGATCCTCATAATGTGGTTTTTCTAGATATTATCCTTCTTTTAAGAAGATTTCGGGTTTATTTGGATTAGCAATTAGAAAATTAACTTATTGTTAATTTGACTTTTGAAAAAGTTAGATTGGGTAAAAGTTAAATTGGATGATATGAATTGAGTTTGGATTGGATTTTATAAAAGTTGGTTTGTAAAAGTTAGATTGGGTAAGAGGTTGTTTGGGGTATAATTGAATAAAAGTAAGTTTAGTTTGTAAAATTACCAAAATGGGTATGAGTTTTAATAAATAATGAAACATGATAAAGAAATAAATCTACATAATACAATGAATTTAAATTATTTTAATATGAAGAAGTAAAATTTAGTGACTGAAATATATTTTAAAACATTAGAGATATCATAAAAAATTATTGGGATTATAAAGTGAAACATAATTTTAATGGATGAAATATTCTTAAATTTAAATTCATGAGAGAAAGAGAATAAAAATAATATGAGGGAAAGAGAGAGAAAAATTGAGAGTTTTTGACACAAATAATGATGACATTAATGGTCATAGGCATGGTGAGGGCACAGGAAAAGCTACTCTTGTTGGCTTGTACAAATCGTTCAATTGAGGATAATTTTTGGGCATAAGTAAGATAACCCAACAGTTTAAACAAACAGGCTCTTAATTTTCAATCGGGCTTATGGTAGGCTATAAGTTACTTCTGGGCTTTTGAACGCCCAGCCAAACAGACACTTCAATATATAAATGTAACCTTAGTTCATGCTTTCTCCCAATCCCTACAACTTTCTCATTATTGTCCTCTGTCTTCCTTTTCTGTTTAGAGTAGGATTTTATGTATTAGCCTTCATTTTATTGATGTTGTTGATCTCTTATTCAAAAAAAGAAAGAAAGAAAGAAAGAGGAGGCAAAAGTACTAGTCACCTTATAATATTAAATGATTTTTCAACTTCATACTTATCTATTTAATGTGGTATAATGGGTTTTGGGAACTTGAATGTAGAGAGATTTACATTCACTACTATATGTTTGCTTACATTTGATTAATGCTCCATTTGGTGTGCTTGAATTGAGGTAGATGGATGTGGAAATGAAATTGATTTCCATCAAAAAGTCATGGAAATGGCTTCCACATGGAAGCTAACCCCATCCAAATTGATGGAATTGGCTTCCATCATATGAGCCGTGGAATTCTAAAAAATTCCATGAAATTCTTGTTTTGCCCCTCCTTCATTTCCTTACCCTAACTCCATCACCTCATCACTGACTTCCAGCCACCCACGACGGCGGCGACTGACGAAAGTGATCTCCGAGCCACCCGCGATGGCGTCTCATCCTTTTACATATCTTTGGTGACGGTGATGGCAACAAGATGTGCACCTCTTTCACAGAACGAAAAAACCAGCAACTTCGATCATGCATTTGTCTCCAACCAGCTTCACTTGAAGGCTTGGTCTAAGGCCTTGTCCCAAGTCATAACAAGACCAGCTTCATGTTATGGTGATGGATCTTCAACTTTCTGGCCCTGATCTTCCATTCTTCCCCACCTTCGACTTCTCTAGCTTCTTCATCTTCTCGGCCTTCAACTTCTACAGAGATGTGTGAATGTTCATATGTTTTTCTGGGTTTGATTTGATATTGTTGGGTTTGATTGGATCTGGATTGATTTTCGGGCCAAGGTGACGGCCTTTTGGATTGTTAGTGGTGGTTGGATAGAAGTGGATGAGTTTGATTGATTTTTTTTCTAAGATGGGTCATTGATGCTATTTCGGGAATATTTTTCTTATTTAGTCTCGATTCCTCATATCCAAGTTTCTGCAAGTTCACTGCATATTTTTTCCAGATTATGAGTAGATGGTAGATGTTGTGTGTGATGTTGCCATGTTCGAAGAGGTGAAAGCATAACACTTTCACCATCAAGCCATGAGTTCGAATGTGGTAGATGTTAATGTTCGATTAGCATATGGTAGATCGTAGATTTGAAGAGTGTAAGAAAATGGGCCAGTCCACCCTTGGTGGATTGGACCCAGGCCCATTGACATTTGGGGCTCCAGTGTGAATAACAAAGCATATGGGTCCCTAACTGCAATTTTAGCCTTTTTTATATGATCTGCAAAATGGGGGGGACGGTTAGACGAAGGAGGCGATTTATTATTTTCAAAAGTATGGAGTTACATAACTGATCCAAGAGGGATCATTTTGAGAGTGCGTGCTTTTCTCCATATTCTGTTGGTTCCTCCAGACTCCTCCCACTCTCTGAACCTCTCCTTCCCTGTGCATTTGCTGTGTCTCCAAGATCCGAGTTCAATACTATAATCGGACCTTTGTGTGGCTATCTGAATATTTTGAATACTCCAGGTACGCCCGAAATCCTTCATTGGTATCAGAGCAGTGATTTTTCCTGTTGGTTCTATGGTATGCGTTTTTTTTATATCAGTGTTCTTTCCTGTCTTTCGGTTTTGAGCATCAGAGATTTGCTTCACATATATATTATGCAAATATTTTCATTTATACTACAGTATGATTGTTTTCTGCCTTATATTAATAAGTAGATATGATAGATTATGTCTTTGCCTCCATAGAACACGTTCTACATCAGTATATTTTTTGGCCGTACGTTTGACTTTTTGGGTGTTTGGAAAATGAAGTTTTTTGGCTTTAAAAATTATCCCATTGTGTAGAGATCGGAGAAATGAAGAAATGATATAAAGTACGTGAAAAACGGACACCGGACGGCGAAGATACGGAGGAGAGAAGGTATCAGGTCCGACGGGTTCGTCGGACCCGACCTGGTTGTAGAAGCCAGGTCAAGATGACCTAGCTAGAGGTTGAAGGAGACCTCCAGGGGCCAAAATAGCGTCGTTTTGGCCCCTCCTTTAAAAAAAAAACCTATACTAGGCTGGACGCAGGATCCAACCCAGCTAAAAAAAAAAAAAGGAAAAGGTATCTGGGCCGGGAGAAGGATCCAGCCCGAAACAAAAAAAACATTTTTTTTAAGGGGAACGAGCTTGGGTCAGCTCTGGATTGGGTTGGTTTGGCGCCAACCCAGTCCAGCCCAGTATATATTAAAAAAAATGAATTAAAAAAAAAAATTTTGGGTCCAAAACTGCTACGTGGCGCGTGCTGCCACGTGGCATGCCATCTGGTTATGTGGGGCCCACCACCTGAAAGGTTGTGGCGCGTGGAGGCCGCTCGCGGCAAGCTGCAGGGCGGCGCGTGTACTACACGCGCCGACAAGATGAGTGGGAAAATATTTTTTTTCATTTTTCTCAAATTTTTTCTTCTAGAGGAGCATGTAGGCGCGTGGGTGGTCCATTTGAGGTGCGGTTTGTCTCTAAAAATCCCTAAAATCAAGATCTTCATTTTGATATATAATTTGATAATTTTTGAGACAATTAAGGATCCACTGGTGAGTATTTTTAGTGTATTTTCTGGTATTTTCATGCAGAAATAAATTCCAGAATATTCAAAGTAATTTAAATTATTTTGTTCTAGGTGAAAATGAAGCAAGAGGCTTCTAGTAGCACTGAAAATATCAAAGATGGTTCATTGGAATACTCATACATGGATAATGCAATTCCAGAATATGAACCAGAGGATGAGGATCCTGAAGAGGACCTTGAAGAGGTTCCTCAAGAAGACCCGGAGGAGTTAATGGATTCTGGACTTGAGTCAGAATCTTTATTCCCCACTGAACCCCGCCGTACCGAACCTCATTTGGTTTTTAATGATCAACTAGATCTTCCCAATGAAACCGAAGTTGAGGAAGGAGAAGAGGTGGATCAACCCTGTACCCTTGCTTTAGCTATGAGAATAGCTGAAAGAGATGCAGCCAAACTGACAAACATAAAAGGCATCAATGGCGTGTTCGCCAGCTACGTCCATTACATGACCGATAAGAAGAATACCAAATTCTACCTTAAAGTCATATTGGAGTACATAAGAGCAATAAGGGTTAGAGGCGGACCTAAAGGAAAACCCATAAGGAAATTTTACTGGATCTGGGCTATAGATTTAGTATCATCCTTTATGACCAAAACGCGCAAACTTAGGAAGCTGAGGAAAGCGATGCTTGATTACCTTTATGTTCATATCAAATGATGTAATATTTGTATTCGCCTTAAGTTTGTGGTTTCATGCATTGTAAACAAACTAAGTATGTTATTTCATTTAATGAAATTACTTGAATTGTTGTTGTATGATTATCTTGTGAATAATATGTGTATGCTTTTTATAAGTGGGAGCTTTTAGAAGATAAGACTTCTAAGAGTCACAATTTTTGAAGTGCTTATATAAAATCCTTGATAGGACATAATGATTGTTGCCTGTATCTGTGTGATGGGAGGTACAAACGTATGCTCTTGATCATGGATCTTGCAGTATCATTACTTTCTGATCAAGGATGATATAAGTACAGGACATTGTATACTTTGCTGTGCTATATATAACTGAAATGTTCTATGGTACGTCTCTCTTTTAGAGAGAACGTAGAATAATGTGGGATAAATTTGTCACATAACTGAAAATGGCAACCAAGAACATAATTGCTGAGCTTAATAAGGGAGAAAAGCTCAACGGGGATAACTGGGACATATGGCACCGAAAGGTTCAATACATCTTGGAGGAACAAGATGAGGTTGAACCTTTAACGACTGCAATGGTCGAACCTGAAGCTGGGAATACGGCCTAACATAGGAGAGACCAAGAGGCTTACCTAGTTTAGAAGAAGAAAAACAGCATAGCAAGAATTACGCTTCTGAGTGCCATGGCTGATGACCTCATGTGCGAGTTTGAAAGGCACAAAACTGCACAAGCTATGTGGATAGTGTTGAAAGATAAGTTTGGTGGTACTTCTACCACAAACTTAGAAGGGTGACGATTAAGTTCGACACCTACAAGCTCAAGCCAAACAATCCTATGAAACAACATCTGAGAGAGATGGCCAACATGATCAGAAGAACTTAAGGAAGCAGGCCATGTCCTATCTGATGAACAACACGTGCAGGCTGTTATCAGATCGCTTCTTACTAGTTGGGAGCACATGAAAGTCAACCTGACCCATAATGAAAACATCGTTACTTTTAATGATGTAGCCAAACACTTGGAGCTGGAGGATGAACATTTAGAGGCTTACAAGACATCTGGACAAGCTTATTATACTGAGGATGCCGGTACTTCCCAATCAAGGCCCGATTCCAAGAAGGGCAAGAAATTTCAAAAGAAAGGGAAGAAGGGTGGTCCTCAACCCACAAAAGGAAAGAAGCAATTCAAGAAGAAGGGAAAGAAAGGTGGGAAGAAGAAGCTAGACCTGAAGAAGGTCAAATGCTTTGCCTACTAGAGAATGGGCCATTTCGCATATGACTGTTCAATTGACAAATACAGAAATGATATACACACCTATGCTAGTGTCTGTGACATGTCCCTTATGACATTTTGTGGTCGTAAGTGTGGACACTAGACATACGAGAAAGGTAATCTGAGTTAACCATTGACTCGAGAGGGATTAGATTTACCGTGAAAAAGTGTATATAAGTAAATCTGGGACATCTGTGGCATAACATTAAAATTCAAGCTACATGAAGGAGAAGGTGACTTGTGCTGATCCTATAAAAGGGATTTCTAATACAGGGACCCAAGCGAAGACGTCATGCCCACGCGGTCACGGCAAAGCACTAAGTATGAAATTGAGGGAAGGTGAAGAGACTAGACCCTCGACATCTAATCCACCAAGTGTGAGTGGGAGATGTAAGAAAATGGGCCAGTCCACCCTTGGTGGATTGGACCCAGGCCCATTGACATTTGGAGCTCCAGTGTGAATAACAAAACATATGGGTCCCTAACTGCAATTTTAGCCTTTTTTATATGATTTGCAAAATGGGGGGAACGGTTGGACGAAGGAGACAGTTTATTATTTTCAAAAGTGTGGAGTTACATAACTGATCCAAGAGGGATCATTTTGAGAGTGCGTGCTTTTCTCCATATTCTGTTGGTTCCTCTAGACTCCTCCTCCCACTTTCTAAACCTCTCCTTCCCTGTGCATTTGCTGTGTCTCCAAGATCCGAGTTCAATACTGTAACCAGACCTCCGTGTGGCTATCTGAAGATTTCAAACACTCCAGGTATGCCCGAAATCCTTTAAAGAGAAACTTCTGGAGCTTCATCAATGGCACAAAGAAAGGTTCTTTGTCCTCCAGATTAGAAAAAATCATGAAGGGCATTGTTGTCATTTAATACAAAAAATATATATTTTAATTAAAAAAATTATATCTCATTTTGATGATGTACCAAAGACATTTTTAAACCCCAATTCCATCTCCATCTCCATCTCCATTTCCATTTCCATATCTATATCTATTTCCATTTTCATCAAAATCAACTTCAATTATTATTTTTGCTCATATTTGATGGCTACAAACTCTCAA
The DNA here is from genome assembly GCF_004799145.2 of Neltuma alba. NCBI lineage: Eukaryota > Viridiplantae > Streptophyta > Magnoliopsida > Fabales > Fabaceae > Neltuma > Neltuma alba. The sequence continues at coordinate 105,935 of NW_021636197.1, forward strand.
AGACTACGTCGCATACGCACTTAATTAAGTCTTTAACAAATACTTGTCGTTTCGGTTTTGTATTCTCAAATATTTGAAGACATATTTGGCGACTGTTCGATATGAATAATTGTTGATTGTAATAAAGGCATTTTTTTTAAAAAAAATACATTGTATGAAAAAGAGACTTTCAAGGATAGGGTAAATGTTAAAAAACAAATAGCTTTTACGATGGATGTGATGGAAAAAAAATCAAAACTGGGTTGTGAAAATTAAAATTTAAATGTCCTCTGAGCAAGGGTCCTCATCAAAGATTGAATCAAATGAGGATTGACTTTGAAGCTCAAGATAATCGATCATGTCTCTTGTTCACCTTGGTATTGCTTGTGTGAACAAAAAGTGTTGAGTTTCTTTAGGATTGTCATCAATCTTTTTCTTCATGAGTCATGTAGTATTGGAGTGCGTTCTAGAGATGGTGAGTGGCTTGAAGAATAATTTCAAGTGTTACAGTAAACGTTGCAATAGGAGGAGCCATAACAGTGCTTAGAGCGGTTTCACTATTGAAAAAAAAATCCCAATTACTTATAAAATTAGCAACAAAATTCAAAATTATGGATGGATCAGTGACCAAAAAAAATTACTGATGGAAAACATTTCATCACTAATTTTATTTGTGACAGAATTCGAAATTCCATAGGTAATTTCTAACAGAGTTTCAACAAAAAGTTTCTGGCAAATTCTGTCAGAGAATAAAGTTTCTGATGAAAAATTTTATCATAAATTTCCCTAAAAAATCCGTCACAAATTCCGCCAAAAAATTTATTGATGAAATTTCCCGCGTGAATTTCCAATGGAATTTTCCAATGGCAAATTTTTCATTGGTAATTCGGTGTTTATTTGTAGTTTTTGACTAGAAGATTGCAGGAGCTCAGACTCAATAACTTTTGGTGTTTGGATCCAATCAATTTCTTTGCATATTTCATGATGGGGGTCAACTGATAGAATATGAGCGAAGTTGAGATAGATGAAGAAATAATGGAGAGAGAGAGAGGAGATGAGGTGAACTAAATCTTCATCTTTTAACCGTCATGGAACATTGAAAGTTGCATACTACTGGTAATTATCAAATTTAATGTTTCATTTATTTGTCAGTTGGTTATATCAAACCATCAACTGCATTTCTATTTTTTTTAAAAAACTAATACAATGTTTGGTGACTGTTTTATTTATCTGTCAAGTATTTGCTAATTATATTTGATGATTTCTATACTAATCATCAAATATCAGTTTGTGTGATCTCCATCTCATCATGTTTCTCTATAACTGTCAAATTAACAAATTTGTGGTAGTGATTTTGGATAAGTCAAATTTAAGGAAAATTTTAAATTTTAATTTCGAAGTGTGATTGGTTAGTTTTTAAATTGACACCACTTCAAACTCGATAATGATAATTCAGAAATTATTGTCTCAAAGAGGAGTGTTTAAAATGAGGATAATTACTGTAATTTAAGACATTAACATAGTTTTGGTGAAACATATTAATATAATTAATAATAATAAACTTTAAAACAACTGCAGTTTTGTGAGAAGATTAAAGATGAATCACCTACTTTTTTCTTAATTAAGATGAGTAAACCAGACATGTGAGCTCAATTTAAGAACTATGAAGATAAAAAAAACACAATTAGGCTAAGCTATACATTAATTTAAGTGTCTTTGATGATTGATTTGAAGACCGTAGAATTAGTTCTGGCAAGAAAAAAAAAGACTGTAGAATTAGTATAGTTGCTACCTAAAGTATGGTTAACGCCAGTTCTCCAATTAATTAATAGATTATTAAAGTCAATTAGATATATTAATAATGATTGTCATTGCAATTTGAAAGAGTCAAAACTCATATTTCATAAGTATTCTTCTCAGCAGGCGAAGCCACAATTGACATTATTCTGATTTAGTTGGATCAATCAAAGTTTTTATATGCTTTTATTCCATTACTTCTTTTTTTTTTTTTATAAAAAAAAAAGCCTCAATACGCGTTGATTATGGCCTTTTGTTTGGTAGTTCAAGCATAGGAACTATTCTGAATTATGATTGTGATTGGTCCGATTAAATGTTACTATACAATTTTATCTCCACAAGAGCGCATATTTAATTTTTTAATTTTACACAAAATTTTATTTTGATTTCTCAATTTTATAAAGTGTCTTTTTAGTTTTCTAATTCTCAAGTCTTCAGTTTTATCAACAAAAAATGCTTTCGGCATAAAAAATAACAAAAATGCCACTCATTAAAAATTTTAAATATTGACAAAAAATTCTCAAATATTGATATATTAAATTAATTTGAAATAATAATAATCATTATGATAAATTTAAGACTAATAGTATTAAAGTCAGAGGATTGAGCAGATACTTTATAAATTTACGTAACTAGCCAAACTAAAATTATATATGTATAAAGTTAGATATTAAATATAATGTATAGTTTTGTCTTTTCTCATATATAGTTTTTATCCCGCTGTGATATTGCATATTTTTATATTGTTTTTTGATTGAACGTGTTAATAATTATCTTGTGTTTGTTGCCTAATGGATTAAAGATGAATCCTGGTCTCAATATTGTTAAACTTTCTTTTCTCCCAAACAGACTGGTCGCAAAAACAATGAAGAAAAAGTCAATGTCAATTATATGAATAGCTGAAGCCAGGTTTGTTAGACTTGAAATTATTTTTATTTTCTAATAAGGCAGGCATTGTTAATTGTTAATAGATTCATACATCACTTGTATAATGACGCTAATTTGTGGTTAGTACATTTTTCAGTTGCTATCAATATCTTCTTTAACCATGATATTACTGATTATTAGCTAGCTCGAGATATATATATTTCCAGTCACATAATATGTATTTTTCGTTTGAAGGATGTTTCATAGATTTAATTCAGGTTTATCTGTAGTTCGGAGATCCTTCTCAGGGAGCCAAACTCAAGAAGCCTGAAATCTTGAGTGACATATTATCAAAGGTGGTTAAGATATGAATAGAGAAGTTCATCACTACAATATATATATATAATTAGCTACAGTATTTTTAATTTAGTAACAGAATTAATGACGTATTTGTAACAAAATCAAATTAGAGTGGCAGAATAATTAGTGACGGAACATGTCACCTGTCACATAATTGCTCCCCAAATGTGATTTGCCCTGCATGGCTCGAACCAAAGACTTTATGTTCTTGCTCATGAGTCTCTACCAATTGAGTTGCAATGAACGTACAAACTTTTAACACGAAATTAAATACATATAAAATATTCTTTTACCAAACAATTATATATACACATATTATTAAAAACTAAAAATAAATTGCATGATAATTTTATAATAAATTAGAAAGCACATGTTGGACTGTGTGGTTGATCCGCTCTTGGTGAATTAAACTCAAGTTCATTGACCATGGAGCTCAATTATAAACTATAGTCATTGTAGGTGTTGTTGTAAATATTGTGTGTGGGTGTGTTAAAGGAAGAGTCCCACATCACTTGGGATTGTGGGGGTTCAAGTAATAAGAGGTCTTGGGCTGCTAAATGAGCCAAGAGAAGGAGTGGGCTTTGCACGCACAATGGACTACCAGCACTACTATAAAAAAAAGCTTTCACGAGGCTAATTTACGGCGGTTATTAGAAAAAACATTGTAAAAAATATGACGGTGGCATTTCTGTAATTATAGGCATACTTTTAAAGGCGTTTATTTAAAAAACCGCCATAAAAAGTTCTTTTAATGACGGTTTTTAAGAAAACTGCCGTAAAAAATACTTTTAGCGGTGGTTTTTTTAAATAACCGCCGTAAAAAGTCTATCAGAATTTTAAAATATATCGCGCGATAGTTTTCACTTTTCATTAGAGTCAGAGCTCATAGTCCCTATTACCGTCCTCACTTGATTTTCTCCATCCTTCTACCTTCGTCAATGTTTATCTTTTGCTTCTATCATCTCTGCCATGTTCTTCCATCACCATCACTGTTGCCGTCGCCATCGCCTCATCCTCTTCATTGTTATTTGTGAGTTTTTCACCTCTACTCTTTCTGTAGATTTCATAGTTTTTGTGGTTTGATATGATTATTTTCTTTGGTTAAAAATATGATGTTTAATCTGAGTTTAAAGAGATCTGATTTTTATCAGATCTGAGTCTTTGATTTTATCTTTATTAAATCTTAGTGGCTTCAATCTAGTGGTTAAAGGTGAAGCTAAATGGTGCTATTACGGCGGGAAAGAATTTATGTTTGCTCCATCAGAATGTTAGGTTTAAGGTTTTGATGATAACAAAGTGAGTAATTTGTGAATTAGCATGTTGATCGATTAAGGTTTTACGATAAGCTGATAGATAATAACTCTGTCTAATTAAGTAAACTCAGCAGAAACTTTGATCGATAACGTGTTAGATAATGTGTTGATCAATCATTTGATCGATCATTCTTAGTTGCATATGAAAATCTGAGATAAATTATCGATCACTTGATCGATAATCGGAAATGCAAAATTAATAGGTATTTATCGATCACATGATCGATAAATCAGTTATCGATGAGAAGACAGATAAATGGTAATGTACTTTACTCATTCTATGTTTTGTTTTTATTGCCATTTATCGATCACATTATCGATCAGCTATTTATCGATAATATTGTTAGAAACAATCTCACCCAAGAGGGGGGTGAATTGGGTGAGTTACAAAAATTTTAACTTAAATGCGTGACAGTATTGAATAAAAACAGAGAGTCAGAGTCAGGAGAAATTTCACCACAGAGGGAAGACACAAGATTTATACTGGTTCGGTCTTAACCACTTGACCTACTTCCAGTCCCCAGAACACCTCTGAGTATTTCACTATCTTCCAAGATCGACAGGGCTCTTGGTGCCTTGGTACAGTAATTGAATCGCTCAATCACTCCCCCTTACTCCCGTAAGGATACACGCCCTCTCAAGAGTCCACACTCTTGAGTATCACTCAAGTATTTAATAAGAGTAGTAATTGGCTCTCTTACAGAGTGAATTTAATGATGAACACTGATGCTCGGTAGTAACGTGAAAACAGAGTATTGAATGCTAGACTAAATAATCGCAGGTGGTAGTTTCGGTATTCAATCTCTTCATTAATGCTTCTTCGCGCCTTTTATAGTTGATATTGTTAAGTAGCCGTTAGACGGAAGAGCTTCTAGCCGTTGTGACTCCGTTTGCGTGTTTCGCTGGTTTCAACGGTTCCGCCATTAATGCGCCTGAGCTTCTGACACTGTAGGTTGCAGTCTACGTAATCCCGTTGAAGAGCCGTTATATCCTTTTTTTTATTAATCTGCATATTTTAAGCTTTAAACAAATAAGAATCTTGCAGTGAATACTTTAGTCATGAACTAAGAAGAGAAAACAAATTTATCATTCAATGATTTGGGACGAAATGATTTATCTGTAAGAAGAACAGAAAGACATTCTGGATATGTTTGATCGAAGAGATGATCGATTACTTGATGATAGATCATGTTATCGATAAACAGAGTGAAGACTCTTCGAATTAGATCAACGATATTATCGATCAAGTGTTGGATCATTAACTTTAAGAATTATCATAGTAAACGGAAATCGTTCCATGATCGAACAAGTGATCGAACACTTATTTGATCGAACAGGTTATCGATAATTCAAATGTTATTGAAATGAAACTTCAGTCATTGATGATCGAACAACTTATCGATAAATGTATGTGGATAATGTTATCGATAAACCATGAATATGAATATATTCAGTAAAAGACACAGACTATCTGAAGTGATCGAACAGGTGATCGATCAATGAATATTCGAACAAGTGATCGAATAAAGTGTGAAAAGAAATTTAATCCTGTAAGGCAAAGAAACTGATTATCGATCACGTTTTGTGAAAACATGAGTTTCAGGGAATTGAATGATCGATCATATTATCGAAAAATCAATGATCGATTAGGTGATCGAAAATAGTTCAACATAAGTTAATGCGAATATAGCAATCCTTAGACTCTTTATCGATCATGTTATGTGAAAAGATATTTATGCAAACAAGTTAAATTATCGATAATGTTATCGATAATTTGGTTGCAGGAAAACTAAATAAGAGTAGATAAAGACATTGATTATCGATCATGTGATCGGTGATTTAATGATCGATAAGGTTATCGATCCATCAATAAAGATGATTACCTGCATACAGAGAGTTAGAGCATAATGTTCGAACATATGATCGATAAACAGATGATCGAGAATATGCTCGATAAATTGGTAACAGAATTAATGTGCAGAACAAGTAGATCGTGTTACCTTTTATCGAAGTCGTTATTGATAACTGATTTATCGATCATGTGATCGATAAATACACTTCAGATTTGCTTCTCTTTATCAGTAACTTCATTGTTTATCTGATATTATCGATCAGTTGATCGATAATTAACCATAATCTTGTGTGATTTCCACGTTAGCGATAATCGATCATTTTATCGATTAACTACTTATCGAATAGTTCTTCGATCAAAATACCTACTATAAACCTGATTTACACTTGAACAATTATCTGTAACCTTAGCGATAAATGATTGATCGATCAGTTGATCGATCAAAATACTTAATCCAAATTATCTGACTTTGTTATCATCAAAACTATAATCCTAACAAATATGATCGAACATTGCCTCATAACTCTTCGTGCAAGAATTTATTTTGGTGGCTTATCGATCACTTGATCGATAAGAACATTATCGATCACATGATCGATAATCAACATAACTCTGTCTCATCGTGGGTCTTCGATCACTAGATCAATAACCAGATTATCGATAATATTATCGATAACCATCCTTAATGCTTACATTGTTTTTCACATAACTTGATCGATAAATCAGCTCTTTTGTTTTACAAGAAAAGACCTCTTTATCGATAACATTATCGATCAAGCTTTTATCGATCATCTATTCGATCAACTTACATAGTTGTGTTTTCACAAAATATACTTTTGTCTACTCTTTATCCATAAGGTTATCCATCATCTATTTATGATAAGGTGTTCGATAATCAGTGTTTCAAAAGTCATTTCTATAACACTCTATTTATCAATAACCTAATTGATCAACAAGTGTTTGATCACTTGTTCGATCATGAGGCGATTTCAGTTTAAAACCTTAAGTCTCGATGTTCCTCAAAATTTATCATATATTTCATTTGAGCTTTTCTCAGCCATCTTAAGTGTCTTGTTTCACTATTTAAAGAATATCAAAATCAAAAGCAACCTTGATCTTCATTGTCTATGCATCATAGTATGATATCACTTTTTCCCTTTATCGATCACTGATCGATAAACTAATGATCCATAACTTGATCGATAATCTTAGTTCTCTGGTTCAAAGTCTTCACTCAGAATAATCGATAACCTGATCGATCAAGTAATAATCCAACAACACTTCGATCAAGCACGTTTAGTTACTACCCAGTGCATCTGACATTGATTCTAATCATAAGCTATGAATATTCAATTATTAGTTGATCGAATCTACTCTTGATCTTATTCTACGAAGAATAAACTTATTGAATTAATGTATTTTTGCAGATTACAACAAAAATCCCAACGGCACTCCAACGGTTGTCCAAGTAGTTTGTAACCTACCTTGTTAGAAGCATTAATGGCGGAGACCGTTGCAACTGGAAAAACACGCAACCGGACTTACAACGGCTAGATGCTCTTCTGTCTAACAGTTACTAAACGACCTCAACTATAAAAGGCGCGAAGAAGCATTAATGAACAGATTGAATACGCGAGCTACCCTCTATTGATTTTTACTGTTGCATTCAATACTCTGTTCTTTCATAGCTCCGAGTGTCAGTGATTATCATTTATTTACTCTATAAGAGAGTTTATTTACTACTCATTAATCACGTTTGTATGATACTCAATTAAGGGGGAGTGATTGAGAGCTTCAATTAATGTACTGAGGTGCCAAGAGCCCGATCAATCTTGGAACATAGTGAAATACTCAGAGGTATTCTGAGGACTAGACGTAGGTCAAGTGGTTGAGACCGAACAGTATAAATCTTGTGTCTCTCTTTCTACGGTGATATCATTCTAAACTCACACTCTCTGTTTCCGATAATTCTTTATTTTAATTTCATAAATTTTTATAATTCACCCAATTTACCCCCCTCTTAGGTAAGACTGCTACTAACATTTAGTATCAGAGCAGGTCTCTTTAGCAAAGACTTAATAGTCCGAAGAGAGATCCCATGGTAGGATTCAGAGACAGCGTGCTGCCTGAAGGGTGCTCAACGTCCAAACCTCTAGGCTTCAATGGTGAAAATTATACCTTCTGGAAGATGAGGATGAAAACCTTTATCAAGACAACCGAGTATGGATTATGGGACGTGATTGAGTATGGTAACTATGTCCTATGAAGATCGTAGACGGACAACAAGTACGCAAGAGTCCGAGCGAGTTCGATGAGGAAGACAGAAAGTTTGTGACCCTAAATGACAAAGCCATCAATATTCTTACCTGTGCACTGAGCCAACGAGAATACTTCCGAGTTTCTAGTCTAGAAACCGCTAAGGAAATGTGGGAAGCGCTGGAGATAGCCCACGAAGGGACCTCCAGTGTAAAACAGAGTAGAATCAACACTCTCACTATAGAGTTCGAGCTATTTAGAATAAAGGATGGAGAGAGTGTCCGAGATATAGAAGTCAGATTCTCGCATCTCATAAATCATCTCATGGCACTCGAAAAGAAGTATAGTCAAGAGGACCAAGTAAGAAAAATCCTAAGTGGTCTCACAAAAGAATGGGAGCCAAAGGTAACAACAATTGAAGAAACAAAAGGAGAATCAATTGGCTCTGTTGTAGCATTATTCGGAAGCCTTGCAGAATATGAGAGTAAGCAAAGATACAAAAAGGAGATGAATGAGAAGAACCGCAAAAGTATCGCTCTTAAAACTCAAGAGAGTGAAGATGACAACAAAGAAGACTTGGATGATGATGAAATGGGTCTTATCATCAGAAGATTCAAGAAATTCTACAAGAGCAGAGCTGGAAGGAAGTTCCAGTGAAAACGCAGAATTTCAACATCTCAGAATGAGTCAAAAGAACCGATCATCTGCTTCAAGTGCAAGAAACCAGGACACATCAAAGCAGAGTGTCCCCAACTATCCAAGATGAAGGACAAGGAAAAGAAGAAAGAAAGATTTAGAAAGAAGAAAGCCTTTGTCACATCAATCTGGGGTGACAGCTCTTCGGAAGAAGAAGAAGATAGTAATGATGAAGAAACCGCCAACATCTGTCTCATGGCTCAGGAAGATGAAAACTCAGAGACAGATGAGGTAATTACTTCTGAACCCTTCTATGATGAATTACAGTCTGAATACAATGCATTACATTTGGAATTAGCAAGAATTGCAAAGGAGTTGGTAAGCTCCAAGAAAAGAATAAAGTTTTTGGAAGAACAGCAAACAAAGCCTGAAGACAACGTAGTCCAGCCTCCAGGATGCATGAAACGTGAAAAGAACAGAAAGAAGGCCGAGGATCTCACAAAAACCTTAGAAAAATTCACCAAGGGTAGTGAGATGGTCAAAGTGATTTTGGAGCTCAACGATGCTCGATGGATAAAACCGAAATACGATATGATCCTGTTCAGATAAGTCGAAAGGAAGGAAAAAGAGTAGTGGTCGATCGTATCTTACATTTTTTAGAAACACCATTCATTCCTCTAATCCATTTGCACTTTGCTCTTATTGCAACCATAAGGGTCATACAACCTCTTCTTGTTATCACAAGAAGAAAGGAACTTATGGGATATTAAAATGGGTACCCAAGGGTACTTATGTGCCTAGGATAACTCATACTAACCAAAAAGGACCCAAGAAGGTATGGGTACCTAAAACATAATTGTGTTTTTTGCAGGTATGCCTCAAAGTATCCAGAACGAACAAATAGTACATCAATAATGGATGCTCTAGACACATGACGGGTGATACTGAGAAGTTCACATCACTCAAACCAAAAGATGGAGGCAAAGTAAGTTTCGGTGGTAATCAATCCGGAAGAATTGCTGGAATCGGAGAAATAGGAAGTAACCAGGGAATGAAAGTTGAAGATGTATACTACGTGGAAGGTCTGTGCCACAATCTACTCAGTGTCAGTTAGGGTACCGACAAAAACAACTGGGTGATATTTGATTCTGAAGAATGCTTAGTAATAAGTAAAGACGATCTGCCATTGAAGAAAGAAGAGTTGAATATAAAGCTGAGAGCTCCAAGGGACGGTAATTGTTATACACTTCAAATTGACTCTAAATCCTCTGAAAATTGTTTTATTAGTAAAAAGCAGGAAAGTTGGATTTGGCATAAACGTCTTGCACATGTTAACATGAATCAACTTTTAAAATTAACAAAAAGGGATTTAGTTGTCGGTTTACCAAAAATTCAGTATGAACATGATATTATTTGTGATGCCTGTCAGAAAGGTAAACAAACAAAGTCTTCGTTTAAATCAAAGAAGACAGTCTCAACCGAAAGGCCACTCTAAATCCTTCATATGGATTTGGTTGGTCCGTCAAGAGTGAAAAGTTTTGGTGGAAACCTGTACACTCTTGTGATAGTTGATGACTATTCAAGCTTTACTTGGACTTTGTTTCTTTCCTCTAAAGATGAAACGTTCAATGCATTTTTGCCAAAAAGGTCCAAAATGAGAAAGGTATTTCCATTGTGTCAATCAGGTCTGATCACGGAGGAGAATTTGAGAACAACGAATTCGCAGACTACTGTGACAAGCATGGAATTGAGCATAATTTTTCAGCACCGAGAACTCCTCAACAAAACAGTGTTGTCGAACGGAAAAATAGAGTGCTCACTGAAATGGCAAGGGCAATGCTAAACGAGAAAGGAATTTCACAAGTATTCTAGGCAGAAGCAATGAGCACGGCTTGCTACATCTCCAATAGAGCCTACATCAGAACGCTACTCGGGAAAACACCATATGAGCTATACAAAGGAAGAAAGCCTAACCTAGCTCATTTAAGGATCTTCAGGAGCAAATGCTACATTCACAACAATAACAAAGAGAATCTGGGTAAATTCGATCCTAAAGCCGATGAAGGTTTATTTCTTGGTTACTCTAATCGTAGTAAAGCTTATAGGGTTTTCAACAAACGTACTTTTACAATTGAAGAATCAATTCATGTTGTGTTTGTTGAAACCAAACCGATTTCAAAACCTCTAGATGACGATGCCGAGATCGTTCAAAATTTTCAAAAATTGGATTTAAACAAGTCTTCAAACAAATTACCTTCAAAAGAACATTTAGAAAACAAAAATGATTTAAATGAATCTTCTTCACAAGAAAATTTTGAGCAGCCTAAGGCTTGGAGACATAATCGAGACCATCCACTGGAACAAGTCATTGGTAAAGTCAATGAAGGGGTCAAAACTTGGAGACAAGTGTTCAATAAAGTGCGCTTCTCAGTGTTCATATCCCACATTGAACCTACCAATGTTGACGAGGCCCTATCCGACGAGTTTTGGATAGTCGCAATACAAGAAGAGCTTAACCAATTCGAGAGAAACAAAGTTTGGGAACTAGTACCCAGACCAAATGATCATCCGGTCATAGGTACCAAGTGGGTATTCAAAAATAAGCTCGATGAGTCTGCACAAATTGTCAGAAACAAAGCCAGATTGGTGGCTAAAGGATATAATCAAGAAGAAGGGATCGACTATGAAGAAACTTATGCTCCAGTAGCTAGATTAGAGGCCATACGGGTACTCTTAGCCTTTGCTTGCATTAAAGATTTCAAACTATATCAAATGGATGTTAAAAGTGCCTTTTTGAATGGATATATTTTAAAAGAAGTTTTTGTCGAGCAACCTCCTGGTTTTGAAGATTCAAACTTTCCTGATCACGTTTATAAATTGAAAAAGGCTTTGTATGGTTTAAAACAAGCTCCCAGAGCTTGGTATGAACGTTTTAGCAATTTTCTGATAGAAAAAGGATTTGAAAGAGGCAAAGTAGATGCTACTCTATTCATTAAAAGAAGTAAGAAAGATCTTTTGATTGTTCAAATTTATGTGGATGATATTATTTTCGGAGCTACTAATGAAGATCTTTGTCAAGAGTTTGCTAAGCTAATGCAGGGAGAATTCAAAATGTCAATGATGGGAGAGCTGAATTTGTTTCTGGGATTACAAATCAAGTAGAAGAAAAATGGCATATTTATATCCTAGACGAAGTATCTGAAGGAGTTGCTAAAGAAATATGGATTAGAAAATGCCAAAAGTGTAAAAACTCCGATGAGCTCAACCATCTCGCTAGACGCAGACGAAAATGGCAAGGACGTGAATCTGACTAGATATAGAGGAATGATTGGTTCATTGCTATATCTCACGACTAGTAGACCAGATATACAATTCAGTGTGGGAATGTGTGCAAGATATCAATCAGCTCCAAAAGAGTCACACGAGGAAGCCGTCAAGAGAATTCTCAGATACCTTGTCGGAAGTCAAAATCTGGGAATTTGGTATCCAAAGAAGGGAGCATAATACCTAATGGGATACTTAGACGCAGATCATGGAGGATATAAGACAGATAGAAAAAGCACCAGTGGACAATGTCAATTTTTTAGAGGGTGCGTTGTCTCGTGGTCAAGCAAAAAGCAGAATACTGTGGCAATCTCCTCAACAGAATCAGAATATGTGGCCACTGCAAGTTGTTATGCTCAGATTCTATGGTTAAAGCAACAACTACAAGATCTAGGAATCAACTTACGAGAGATTCCAATCCTATGTGATAACATGAGTACGATAAGTCTGTCCAAGAATCCAGTCTATCATGCCCGAACTAAGCATATCGATGTTCGACATCATTTTATTCGGGATCATGTTCAAAAGAAAGATGTGAAGGTAGAATTCATCCCCACTGAATATCAAATAGCCGACATCTTCATGAAGCCTCTAGATCAATAGAAGTTCAACTTCTTTCGAAGAGAATTGGGAATGGTAAATCCCAATGAGTTGTAAGAAATCTTACATTATCTCTTAAATTTCAATATTTAAATTTAATGTTTTAATGATTAAATAACTAACTTAAGCATCAGAGTGGATAGAAATTTGTTTTGCAGGAAGCTCTGTTTTGTCGAAGAAAAACAGAGGTAAACAGAGTATGGAGTGATCGAACAAATGATCGATAATCATGAAGCCACATAGAAGTAATTTATCGATCACCTGATCGATAAATACAGCATGTGTGGAAAATGGAGAGATTCAGAACGATGATTATCGATAAGCTGATCGATAAATGGATTATCGATCAGAACATCGATTAGGAGCGGCAAATCTTTTGTGACACTTACTCAAATCTTGGTAAGCATTAACCGATAAGCTGATCGATAAATGGATTATCGATCAAATGATCGATAAAAAGACTAGGTACGCACTTCCTTTACTAATTTTATCGATAACATGTTCGATAATTGATTGTTCGATAACGTGATCGATAATTGCCTTCAGTGTTCTTATGTGTTCTTCATATTTATCGAACACGTGATTGATCATCTGGTGATCGATAACATGATCGATAATTTTGAGTTTTATAACGTTGAAAGTTTTGAAAACCCCTGTCAGTTATCGAACCCTAACTCGATCAAAACCGCTCCCCTGTTTCTAGCAACGGTCCAAAAATCACTATTCTATTAAATTTTCGGTCACCTATCCACTTGAATCCCACTCTACCACCTTTTCGACTACCACCAACCTCAAAACACCTACTTCCAACTGATTATTCTCTCTGAATTCCGTCAGTTCCTCAGAAATGGCATGGGTAAAACAACCGAATGTGGAAAGGGAAGAAGTTTCGAAAAGCAAGTCCAATCGAGCGACACTACTCCCTCGGGCACTCGAAGTGATATAGACCGAAAGTGAGGGAAGAATCATCCAAGAAGTGAGGTGTTCTGAAAATATGAGAAAGTCAGACCGAAGAGTAACCGGTTCCTCTAAGAAAATCTCCCTGGTCCAAATCTAAGTTGCCGATAGTCACTGAGGAATCGGAAACCGAGTCAGATGATGGAGCTTCAGTTTAGAAAGCTGTGGAGATCACATTGAGAATTCCTATTCTCAAGCAACCGAGGCAGAAAAAGCAGAGGGCCAGTGAAGGGATCACACTGATTTCTCTGAACTACTAGTTGGAAACCTTGATAAGGAAGTAAATTCAGCTAAGTTTAAGGCTGATTTTGCCCTGTTGTTTCTGTGGACATAGAAAGCTTAAAGACAAATACTCAGATTAATTTAGACTTGAGTGATCCCCTGGAATATTATTCAAACTGGCTGATAATTGGTAGAGAATTTTGTCCTGAAGTAATTAAAAGGTTCTATTGTAACATGGAATCAGTAGAAGAATATGATGAGCAGGACAATCTGGTAAATGACTATTTAAGGGTCAAACTTAGAGGTAGAACCTTTCACCTTACTGCTGATAAGATTAATGAGTTGCTGGGAACTCAAGATTCGGTGAGAGGGGGAGATATGAATGAAATTAAGGCCTATAAGATTTTGATGCAAAGTGATGAGTACCTCGGTGAGCTAAATTTCCCACCTAAACAGATGTGTGATTATTATAGAATAATCCACTATATCTATTCAAGAAGTATGATCAACAAATCCGGGAGCTTCTCACACTTAACCCAAGATGATTACTTGTTACTGGCCCGGATAATCAGTGGAGAAAGGATTAATATAGGGGCTTTGATCTATAATGAGATGAAGGATTTTGTTCTCAACAAATCCAAGTCTACACCAATCCCTAATTCTCAGTTGGCCACATACATCCTACAGGCAAACAACATTGCCCCTTTTGAGCCTGGAGAGTCCAAGACCAAGGTTCCTGCTTTTGGGATTACACAGTTGCACAAGATGAGGATTCCTCTACCTTTCAAACTATCTCAGAAGGTACCTCAGAAAGACAAGGGGAAGCAACCAGTTGTCAGCACCTCTAGGACTCCGGATGAGGCTGAATCCACTACAGCTCCTTCTCATGCCCCTGGACCTTCATTCATGGAGAGATCTCTCAGGGAGATGTTTCAGGCCGAGCTTCAAGAGTTTGAGAAGAGAGTTTATGTCACTGCTCGAGAATATGGGGAAGTCTTAGATAGAAAGTTTGAGTGTATTTCCAAAATCCTAGATCTTCACAAACAAGCAATGATGGTTTTGGAAAAAGAGATGTCTCAGAGATTTGATTATGTTGACAAAGAAATTTGAGGGCTCAAAGGGATGGTAGCCTCTCTCTGCAACAACTTCTCTGCCCCCAGTACTACCTTCAGCTTTGAGGACTTACTTCATCATGCCCCATTTCTTCCTCATCATGAGCCTGGACCTTCTACCTCCACTATACCCACTTCTCCATCTGTACCATCTACCTCTCCCACTCCCACTCCTACTTTAGCCTTGATCACTGTTACCTAGCTAGTTCCCTCCATTCATATTCTATCACTCTCTCCACTTTCTCACCTTCCCCCTCTTCCTATTCCCCTGTCCATTCCACCTGTGTCTACTCATTCCTCTTCCCCACTTGATGCTGACAAAAAGGGGGAGAAAAATTCTGGTGCTTAGAGTCTTGTTTTTGTGCTTTTATTGATGTCTGGCTATGTGTTCTGAGTTTACTATGCTTTACTAATGTATTTTTGATAGTTGATTTTACTATTTTGACAGTTGATTTTACTTCAATCCATCTACTGCTTAATTTTACTGTTTCTGATGTTATTTGATCAATGTGTCATCAAAAAAGGGGGAGAATGTTAGGTTTAAGGTTTTGATGATAACAAAGTGAGTAATTTGTGAATCAGCATGTTGATCGATCATATGATCGATCAAGGTTTTACGATAAGCTGATAGATAATAACTCTGTCTAATTAAGTAAACTCAGCAGAAACTTTGATCGATAACGTGTTAGATAATATGTTGATCGATCATTTGATTGATCATTCTTAGTTGCATATGAAAATCTGAGATAAATTATCGATCACTTGATCGATAATCGGAAATGCAAAATTAATAGGTGTTTATCGATCACATGATCGATAAACCGGTTATCGATGAGAAGACAGATAAATGGTAATGTACTTTACTCATTCTATGTTTTGTTTTTATCACCATTTATCGATCACATTATCGATCAGCTATTTATCGATAATATGATCGAACATTGCCTCATAACTCTTCGTGCAGGAATTTATTTCGGTGGCTTATCGATCACTTGGTCGATAAGAACATTATCGATCACATGATCGATAATCAACATAACTCTGTCTCATCGTGGCTCTTCGATCACCAGATCGATAATCAGATTATCGATAATATTATCGATAACCATCCTTAATGCTTACATTGTTTTTCACATAACTTGATTGATAAATCAACTCTTTTGTTTTACAAGAAAAGACCTCTTTATCGATAACATTATCGATCAAGCTTTTATTGATAATCTATTCGATCAACTTACATAGTCTGTGTTTTCACAAAATATACTTTTGTCTACTCTTTATCGATAAGGTTATCCATCATCTATTTATCGATAAGGTGTTCGATAATTAGTGTTTCAAAAGTCATTTCTATAACACTATTTATCAATAACCTGATCGATCAACAAGTGTTTGATCACTTGTTCGATCATGAGGCGATTTCAGTTTAAAACCTTAAGTCTCGATGTTTCTCAAAATTTATCATATATTTCATTTGAGCTTTTCTCGGCCTTCTTAAGTATCTTGTTTCACTATTTAAAGAATATCAAAATCAAAAGCAACCTTGATGTTCATTGTCTATGCATCATAGTATGATATCACTTTTTCCCTTTATCGATCACCTGATCGATAAACTAATGATCCATAACTTGATCGATAATCTTAGTTCTCTGGTTCAAAGTCTTCACTCAGAATAATCGATAACCTGATCGATCAAGTAATAATCAAACAACACTTCGATAAAGCACGTTCAGTTACTACCCAGTGCTTCTGACATTGATTCTAATCATAAGCTATGAATATTTGATTATCAGTTGATCGAATCTACTCTTGATCTTATTCGAAGAATAAACTTATTGAATTAATGTATTTTTGCAGATATTGAAGAAAATCCCAATGGCACTCCAACGGTTGTCCAAGTAGTCTGTAACCTACCTTGTTTAGAAGCATTAATGGCGGAAACCGTTGCAACTGGAAAAACACGCAATCGGACTTACAATGGCTAGAAGCTCTTCCATCTAACGGTTACTAAACGACCTCAACTATAAAAGGCGCGAAGAAGCATTAATGAACAGATTGAATACGTGAGCTACCCTCTGTTGATTTTTACTGTTGCATTCAATACTCTGTTCTTTCATAACTCCGAGTGTCAGTTATTATCATTTATTCACTCTTTAAGAGAGTTTATTTGCTACTCATTAATCACGTTTGTGTGATACTCAAGGGTGTGGACTCTTGAGTTGGGCTGTAACCTTACAGGAAGTAAGGGAGAGTGATTGAGAGCTTCAATTACTGTACTGAGGCGCCAAGAGCCCGATCAATCTTGGAACATAGTGAAATACTCAGAGGTGTTCTGAGGACTAGACGTAGGTCAAGTGGTTGAGACTGAACTAGTATAAATCTTGAGTCTCTCTTTCTACGGTGAAATCATTCTAAACTCACACTCTCTGTTTCTGATAGTTCTTTATTTTAATTTCGTAAATTTTTATAACTCACCCAATTCACCCCCCTCTTGGGTGAGACTGCCACTAACACAGAATGCTTTTAACTGGTAAAAGATTATTGGTTAATTGACTTTCAGACCCTTTTCTTTGAGGCTTTGTTCTCCTGTTCCATCCTGATTAATAGGGTGAAACGTAGACTAAAAAAAAAAAGAATTTAACCACCATGAAAAGTCACATACCACGGCAGTTCTTAAACAGCCGTGAAATCCTCTACATTTTACGTCAATAACATAGACTTTGCTCTCAAAACTGCTGTAAAAAACTCATTTTAATCGCTGTTAAATTTTTTTTTTTAGTAGTGCAGAGACAAATCCGGTAATTTTCCCTCACCCCTTATGCACGAGTTGCGGTATAGGGCATTCTTTATGAAAAAGATCTGTCTAATTAATTAGCCTCCTTAATCACCATTATACCTCTTCAATATTTGTAATTAACATCTTTAATAATACTAAATCCTCACTAAGTGAGTTAATGGTTTTGAAACCGAAACTCAATTGTGTTTAAGTGCCCAATATTCTCTTGTGATCCACATCCTATAAATAGGGCATAAGACACAAAGTTCTGTGTTTTTCAGGCAACTCTCTTCCCTCCTTTGGTGTTATGTATGACTGAGTTCTTTTATCTTTTGTTGTTCTACTCACCTTGTTCTTACAAGAAGAATCTATTTAATCCTGGGATTGCCGCTTCTTACTTTGTCAGTAGTTGCAGAATAGCTCTTAAGGACAGTGTTAGTAAGACACGACTCGGATTTAACGTTTCTCTGCAGGTGTTAACATCAACAGGATTTGCATAGCATTATAGAGGAGGTAGAAGATCCACTGATTTTTGGAGGATTTAGATGCTGCCGCCAACAATCTTAAGAGCTACTGCAATGTCAATTGTTTTGGCACTTATTGGTGGTGGAGTTATCAAACAATGAGGCATCTAAGCTTTGTCCTATTTTAATTCTTTTTCTATTTTCTCTTGAATTGCAGGAATATTGAGTTGGTCTCACGGTTTTATGTAGGGAAAATTCTATACAGATCCCATAGAAGAGATTTTATTCATCTAAGGTCCCACGAAATGTCAAAATTACTGACAGTCCCAAGGGACCTTAGAGTAATACATTCTATATTCTATTTGTAAAATGACGTTACTGCCCCTCACATTTCAAATTCACATTTGCTCTGTCATTGCGTTTTACAACCTCAGCAGCGACTATTAACAATCCAATGAGAAGGTGTTGACAACCTAAGCAGTATCCATTAACAACTTACTTTATAAGATCACATAACCTCCACATAAGAGTAAATTATAACCAAATAGTATAATACAACAACTTTAACACTAAAATGGGAAGCTTTTTGAAATCATTAAGAATTTAACTAAACCCAATAGGATTATAGCAAAATTTTAATGTGAGATCCATTGAGCACCTCAACGGTGAGTATTAATAACCTAATGAGAACTATTAACAACCTTAGCAGTGTCTGTTAACAACTGACTTTATAGGATAATATAACCTCTAGCTATAACTAACTAAATTATAGCTAAATAGTGTTAAAGTTAATCTTATATAGTTGTTAGAGGTTATACTATCCTATAAAGTCAGTTGTTAACAGACACTGCTAAGGTTGTTAACAGTTCTCCTTAGGTTCTTAATACTCACTGTTAAGGTTGTCAATGAATCTCAGCATTAAAATTTTGATATAATCCTAGTAGATTTAGTTAAAGTTCTTAATGGCTTCGAAAAGCTTCCCATTTTAGTGTTAAAGTTGTTGTATTATACTATTTGGTTATAATTTACTCTTATGTGGAGGTTATGTGATCTTATAAAATAAGTTGTTGACAGATACTGCTTAGGTTGTTAATACCTTCTCATTGGGTTGTTAATAGTTACTGCTGAGGTTGTAAATCGCAATGACAAACCAAATGTGAAATTGGAATGTGAGGGGCAGTAAGGTCATTTTACAAATAAAATATATTACTCTAAGATCCCTTGGGACTTGTCAGTAATTTTGACATTTCGTGGGACTTTAGATGAATAAAATCTCTTATGTGGGGCCTGTGTGTAATTTTTCCTTTTATTTACACCTCCTTTCAGGACATTTTTTGAGACCTCGTAATAAAAAGGCTAGCCAAAATAGACTGCTCTTTGTCTTGATGACAATATTAAGACAATGGTAAATAAGTGTTAAACTCATGAACCTCTAGTAATTATAGAGGCCAGGGATGGCTTTTGAGTGGAGTTTTAACACATATGGGTAACTGGACATGACCACCTAGTATGGTGATCCACTTTGGTGGTAGATTTGAATTCGATGAAAGTGTGTATTTGAGGCAGTGAGTTCGATGATGTTTATGAACAAAGTTGGGGTATGGAGCATGTGGGCTATGGTGATCATAAGCACCGAATGCCAAATTTGCCTCTTAAACCGAACTTGTTTAAGACCTTAGAGACACTATGTTCTAGATGAAAAGCCTAGGCATAAAGACCATGATAATGGTAAAGATGTTTGTATGCACCACTGATGGATGTGCTATGGTAGAACATGGTTCCCAAGAGATTGGTGTATTATTTAGGCTTGGTCTTCTGCTACGGAAATGTAACCGAAAGAGGATGACATAGGTAACCCTCTCTTGCACGATTAGATTTTAAAGTCAATAGACAAATAAATGTCATCATGTGTCATCTAACATTATTCTCGGTTGAAGCCGAACATTATTCTTGGTGGTATGCGACTCTCTTTGGTTCATTTGGTTAATCCTTTATATTTGATAATAAATAAACATTTGGTGATCATTCGCCCTTTGGGCATTGGTTTCATATTTATTGGATATATTCAATAGATTTTCATATTTAGTGGGTTTTGCAGGCCTATGCAAAAGCCATGTGATCAGTATTTAAGAGTTTTAAATGCAATTGTTTTTTTGGTAAAACCATTGGAAACTAATGAGACCGTTCTAAAGTAGTAACAATGGTGTTATCATAATATTTCAACGCGGAAAATTTCAATGACATGGCAAGATAAGTGTTTTAAAATCCGTGAACTAATAATCTACAAAATATTTTATGAGATTTTGTGTATATACACGAACATTGTGAATTGTGTTTTATATGCATGGTGATATTCCTTCACACATATATATGGTGGGTTGTTGGTTTATTAACAAAACATCATTGTTGTGTTCAGAAGGAAAAACGAAGTATGTTATTTTAACAGATATTTTAAAAGTTCCATTAAGTTGAAAGGGAAAAAAATGTTGGTGGATTTTTACCCGTTGATTGATTAAATGATTATTTACATTATTACATTGTATTTCCATTGGCACATTTTATTTCTTCCTATTGAAAGCTTTGTTGGGTTAGTCAATACATATATTAATCTGGGTTTAATAGTTGATAACCTCCTATTATTATTACTCCATTGATGGTGATTTAAATAATCACTTTTAATGTGCCAACGGTGAATGCATCAACTATAATGTGTTATTTGAGATAGATGCTTTATTAAAACAATTATTTGAGACTGTGGGTTAAAAAAAATGGTTTTGGGCTGGGTAACATATCCTCATGATCCCATAAAACGATTGTTTAGAATATTTTATTTTGGAGATTTTATAATGAACTCCAATCATGCTTACATTAAGTGGCAGAAGTTGCCAATTTTATATGGTAATGTATATTACCGTTATGCTTATGATTAATGGTTTTCTTTTTAAAGTCTTTTAATTAAGATGTTGCAACATCGGATGGTGCAACAGTTTTCCTCGGGTTTGACAGCCCACATATTTGTATTGTTCATACTAATTGTGGTTGACATTAATTATAGTTTCCTACTGAAGAATTGTTTTTTTAGTTATTCTTCATACTTTGGTGTGAGACAATTCCACTTATTGTGATCTATTAGATTATTATCATGAGAATAATTCTAATTTAATTAGAATTATTACTAATGAGGCATGAAGATAATCTTTCTATAAAATAAAGTCTTTGAAAGTGTAGGGGTGCCTAAAATCTGGGGTACCTTATAAAAATAATATTGGTGGAAAAAATATGTTTTAATTTATTTTAAATTATGTTAGTCTCCTTTTGCAAATCTCAATATGTGCATTGTTATTTTTAAAAAAATAAGTGGAAGTTTTGTTATTTGCTATTGAGAGCAAATTTTGTGAATCAGCAAATTTTTTGTGTCGCTTAAATCAAGCATTATGTGGGTATAAAAATTTAGTCATTGATGATGCCTCTATCGTTAAAACATTCAATTAAACTAGGTTCCAATTAATTTATAGTTTAGGATCAACCTAGGTCATTACTTCCAAGGAGCAAGTTATGGGTTTCTTTAAGTAAAAATTTAGGCGATAAAAAAAATGCAATAAATTGGACCTAAACTAAAATGCAAAATTCTAATTCTAAATGAAAGATGCAAATATCCTAAAATTTATATGAAAATTAAATTAAACTAAATGAATGCAATGCAATTTTTGAGGGTTTTTTTTTAGGAAAAAATTAAAATGATAAATGAAGAGAATTGACTAAAAAGCAAAGAAAATTAATAAGTGAAAATTGAGAAGTTCTCTTCAGTAAGGTAGAGGGGACAACTTAAGATTCGCATGGATTTAACCTTCATAACCTTAATCAGTTAATTAGACTAAAGAAAAGTGATAAGAGAGTGGAATTAATAAATTTAATCACCTATTTGAAACAAAGGGAACCCTCAATTTCAAAAACCCTTATACTATTAGAGAACTCATAACAGTATAAGGTTGGTTAATTAAGCTTATTAAAACCAATAAAGATAACTCAAATTAATTCTAGAAATTATCCAATTAAACAATCAGATAATTAACCAACTTAATCAAACAATTGAGAGGCAGAAGAACCCAAATTTTGCAATTCAAACCACATTGATAATTAAATTCACAATGAAAACTCAATTATAAATTCAATTAATAATACAAAGATTCATAAACATAAATTTTAGCAAGTGTTTCAACACAAGTAAAATCCAAATATCAATCCAATCCAAGAATAAAAATGACAATCTAGAACTAAATTGTCTCACAAAATTATAACTTAAAATTATTTAAAACTAAATAATCTCAAGTCCTTGAATTAAAAAGATAAATGGAATATCACTCCTTTGTAGTCTTCAAGTGCTAGCTCAAGACTCAAGCCTCCTCCATACTCCTCCCAAGTTGTCTCTCTAGCAAGCTTAAGCTGCCATCAAATTGCCTTCTCCTTTAGATGCCACAGCCATGAATTGATGGAAGGTGATGATGATGTGAAGATAGGAGTTGTGCATGTAGTGAGAAATTGATTGAATGTGATGATGGAATATGGTGAGAATAGTTGTTGGGTGACTATGGAATGAAGGAAGGTATGTGACACTGCGCAAGAATGGAGGAGTGAATAATTCTCTTGACCGAGAGGCGTGAGCGTGATAAGTGATTATGGGATATTAGGCGTGCCTTCACCATGGAATGAGGGGAATATTTTAATGGGAAAAAAGAAATTTTATGGATCCAAAGCTCAAGCCCATTAGTAATTAATTGACCCACTTGATTTAGTTATTGGATTGTGCTTAAATCCCAAGAAACAATCTTGCATCATTGGATTTCCTATATGCTCTTTCTTGACCTACAAGAATTTAAGTGCATCTTAATGTAGATTATATCCAAATATAATAAAAAATTAAATATTAGATATGCACAAAAGTTAGACAAGAAATTGCAAAACTTTCTAAAAATATGAGACTTGTTTCCATAGAAATAGAAAGATTAATTCCAAGTCAAAAATAGGAAATCACAAAATATTTATATTTTTAATCCAAAATCTCAATTTTTATGAAAAATCCAAAATTCAACCGATTAATTCAATAATGCATAAAAATCTAATTAAGCTCAAAATTATCATTTAAATCCTGAATTAATATGGGATAAAATATATAAAATTTAGGCTTTATCAGTCATTTATCTAGTACAGAGATAAAGGTGTTTTAATTTTCATAATATTATTTGTGGATAAATAATTTATCTTGACATAAATATGCATGAGTATGCACAACTATTGTGAATATTGAATGTGGATATAAAATATTATTTATAATGTTTTGTTGCTTTAAAATTTAATATGAAAGCATAGGTGGAACAAATGTGATTTTAAATGTTAAAATCATAAAAGAATGAGATTTTGATAGAAATGTTTTGAAAGCTTGGTTTTTGAGAACCAATATGTGAATATTCCTTATGATGCTAACACTTTGTTTGAGGTATTGTGCAGTTCAATTTGTGTATGCACAAATCTTTGAGAATTTGTTGCATTAAATTAATCTTTGTGATGTAAGTTTTGTTGTAAGGATGAATACATATTTAAATATGAAATCCTATTAGAGAAATCAAATATTCAAAGGATACCATAAATGTTAGTATCATACATGGTGGATTTCCGTGGTATAGAGATACATGGATGTTAACTAAATTTCAAGTTATATGAGAAAATTTACTAATGATTATTCACCTATAGCGGTGATTGAAGGCTAAGTTGTTGAAAACTCCTTAGCAGATATATTAGTGTAAAATTGACACTTAGTGTCAATGAGTTGTGATTGCTAAAAGGCAATAACCATTGTAAAGAGAACAATAGTGCAAGAACACATCATTTGAGATACTATGTGAATAAGCTAGCCTAAAAATTATAAAGTTATCTCAATTGATTTTGTGAGGTCAAAAGTGGACCTAGTGGATCCATTAATAAAACCTCGGGAAGGAACAAATTAGTCGAGGGGAATAGGACTAAAGCCACTTGAAATTGACAGTAATGACAACCCAACTTTTGTGATTGGTGATCTCATGAAGAATGTTCAATAGATAAAAACAAGTTATTTGTCAGTTCTGCTAGCACTAAAATAAATTACTAGTCCCTTCATATGGCACGAGAAAGTGTAGGAATGTATTTTGGTGAGGCTAAGCGAAAGCTCTTAATGATTTTATAATCCTTTGGGATGGGGTGCTCATTGCAGGTACATTTAATGAAATTACCTCTGCGAATATGGAGTAGGGCTGCTCTTATGAGATTATGGTGAAATCTTTAGAGCATTTGTTATGCACCAGGCATGTGCATGGCCGTCTTAACACCCAAAAATGCCGTTAACAGCTAAACTGTAGGGGTATAATCTAACTAATAATGCCTCTAGTATACGCTCAAGAGATGTGAGTTCATAGTCTATAGGACCACTGACATCTCTGTGTACTAAGTGTTATTAGTCTAGGTCTAGTTCATAGTCCAGAGTACCACTAGATACAATGGTTATATCTATGTGTGTAACTCAGCTAAAGTTACTTCCTTTGACACATATGGGGGATTGTTGTAAATATTATGTGTAGGTGTGTGAAAGGAAGAGTCCCACATCACTTGGGATTATAGGGGTCCAAGTAATAAGAGGTCTTGGGCTGCTAAATAGGCCAAGAAGAGGAATGGGCTCGTGCGCACAATGGGCTATCCGAGACAAATCTGGTAATTTTCCCTCAGCCCTTGTGTACGAGTCAAACGTGGTACTGAGCATTCTTTATGAAAAATATCTATCTAATTAATCCGCCTCCTTAATCACCATTATACCTCTTCAATATTTGTAACTAACGTCTTTAATAATACTAAATTCTCATTAAGTGAGTCAATGGTTTTGAAACCAACTTAATTGTGTTTAAGTGCCTAATATTCTCTTGTGATCCATGTCCTATAAATAGGACATGAGACATAGAGTTCTATGCTTTTCGAGAAACTCTCTTCCCTCCCTTGGTGTTATGTATGATTCAGTTCTTTTATCTTTTGTTGTTTTACTTATCCTGTTCTTATAGGAAGAATTCGTTTAATCCTAGGGAGTGCCGCTTCTTACTTTGTTGGTAGTTACAAAATAGCTCTTAAGGACAGTGTTTGTAAGACACAACTCGGATTTAACATTTCTCTGCAGGTGTTGCCATCAACAGGGTTTGCATAGCATTATAGAGGAGGTGGAAGATCCACCAGTTTTTGGAGAATTCAGGTACTGCCGCCAATAGGTCTTAATTATGATATTCCCTTTAATTTAAAAAAGAGTAAAATGCATTAACTTACCCCTCTATTTTACCTAAATTATAGAAACCTTCTATTTATTTTGAAAATGTATATAAACCTTCCTTAAAATTAAAATATAAGTTGCATAAATCTTGTTTATATATTTGAGATTCAATATCCATTAATCCAACTGTTAGTTAACTGTTAAGCTTGACCTTATATAAGCTTTTGTTTTGATCAAAATACTCCTCCTTAACAAAAGAATCTTTCGAACAGTTATATTTGCACTAATACCAAAAAAAAAGCTTTCACGACACTAATTTATGACAGTCATCAGAAAAAATACTATAAAAAATATGACGGTGGCATTTTTGTAATTATAGGAAAGTAAATTTTACTTTTAACAACGGTTATTTAAAAAACCGCGTGAAAAGTTCTTTTAACGACAGTTTTTAAGAAAACCACCATAAAAAATACTTTTCACGGTGGTTTTTTAAATAACCGCCGTAAAAAGTCTATCTATCTCATAGTCTCCCATTTTCATCCTAACTCGATTTACTCCCTTCTCCTACCTTTGCCAGCATTTATCTTTTGCTTCTATCATCTCTGCCATGTTCTTATATCATCGTCGCTGTCACTGTTGCCATCACTATCACCTCATTCTTATTTGTGAGTTTTTTATCCTTTCTCCTCTATCCTTTCCATGGGTTTCATAGTTTTTTGTGATTTGATTCTTTTCTTTGGTAAAAATATGATGCTTAATCTAAATTTAAATAGATCTGATTTTTATTCCTCTACCTTGTTTAAACATACTTTAATACTTGAAAGTTTGAATAAATCTAGTTTCTCTCTTTCTAATTTTGTAGATCAGAGTTTGATAGCCTAAAATTCATGAATTTTATCAAATCTGAGTCTTTGATTTTACCTTTATTAAATCTTAGTGGCTTCGATCTGGTGGTTGAAGGCGAAGCTAAGTGGCGCTATTATGGTAGGAAAGAATCTATGTTTGCTCCATCATAATGCTTTTAACTGATGAGAGGTTATTGGTTAACTGATTTTCAAACCCCTTCTTTTGGGGCTTTGTTCCCTCGTTCCATCCTGATCAATAGGATGAAAAGTAGACTAAGAAAAAAAAACTTTTTACAGTGGTTATTTATATAACTACCATGAAAAGTCACATACCACAGCGGTTCATAAACCGCCATGAAATCCTCTGCATTTAAAGTCACATTACCGTTAAAACTAGTTGTAGAAGCTTTTGGCAAAAGATGACTCTTCACGTCATAAATTCATTGGGGCTTAATCCTTACTTAATCACTTGCTAAACATGTTGTTAGATGATATACTACATTTTCATAAATATCAATCATGTTTAGATGGAGTACCAAAAGATTTAAACTTGATTTCGAATCCATAAGAGAAATAGAGTATGAAGAGACCATCTCTAACTTGAATACTTGTTTGACTAAGAATGAGAATCATATAGAAAATGAAGGAAGATTCAAATAAGTATTTAAATAAAGTTACCTTGTCATTTTAGAGTTACTTGAGTATATGCTCAAGTAAGAACTAGAAAACACAACTTTTGGTCTTGAACTTGAAGAGATGTTTGAATATCTTTGAGTTTGAAGAAAGCAAAATGAAGGTCAACTATGAGTTGTTATCATTCTCTCAATTCAACTCCTAATTTGGCTAATGACCTATCACCAAAAATTTCCTCAAGCCTACTTTCAAATGAAACAAGACTCACTTCAAAAGTCTTTGTATTCTAAAAGATACCAACGTTATGACTAAAGGTTAAAGACAAGGTGTGAAATCTCAATAACATATTTCGAGCAGCCTATCTCCTTCATATGAAACTCTTTGAAGTTGATCTTGGCATCCATGAACCTTGTCTTAAGCCTTGGTTCATATGAATCAAGTTTTACATCAAATAGATTTTTGTATTTTAGGAGATATCATAGGAACACCAAACATGTGTCAAAGGTGATTAAAAATATAGTTGCATAGAGTATGTTGAGCTTAGTGTTTTATTCGAATAATTGTTGGAGTAACATGTAATTGGAATATATACTTGATTAGAACATGTAAAAATCGTCTCTCAAGGTTATGTTCGAGTTTAAATGATGAGTGACTCGATGTATGATGGTATAACTTTCAATCGAAACACTTTAACTTCCAAATAAGCCACTCCAACTTTTAGTTGATCATAGTTGTAACAGCCTGGTGTTTATTTTTGGTATAAAAACTATAAAAAATAATGTAAAGAATTATTATTTATTATTATTTAAATGAAATTAAATTAAAGAAATTAATATAAAAAATTATTTAAATTAAAAAACTATTAAAAATATTATTTAAATTAAATTAACTTTAAAAAAATCCTAGCTTTTCCACTGAATTCTGTAGGAAAAGGGGAGGGGCATTTATGAAAGAATAGGAGGGGGCTGTAGGCAAAAGAGAATGGGGATGGATGGTTGAAGAGAAATTTAATGTGAGGGTATCATACTGGTAAACAAAAAAAAAAGCGAGGGTATCATATACCCTCAACTCCAGTTTTACCCGGGCAAAGAGAAAGAAAGAGAGAGTGAGAGAGAGGCAAATAAAGTTGCAGTGGGTGCTTTCAACCGTTTTGAACGATAGGATAAGCTTTGAAGATCATTTAGGCACACAAAAAGTAAAATCTTATCAAATTTTCTTTACAATATTTCTTATATATTTTGAGCTTTATACTAGTAGTATTATTATAATATTTAAAGAAAACTTTACGGTTTAGGTATGGAGTAAGTAGCGAGTTTTGACAATATATGACTATAGAAATTTAAAGACAAATTATTAAGGCATTTCAGTTAATTTATATTTGTTCAATGGTTGTTTTGAGAAGTTTAAATTAAGATTTTAGTTAAAAATTTATGATTCAAGACATATAGAATGTTTATAACAATTAAATATAAGTTAAATAATTTATTTGGGGTTATTTAATATATTATTGAGGTTTCAATGTTGTTTAAATGTTGCATAGGTTAAAGATATATTTATTTAAGTTATTAAATTTAAATCTTGTTATTTAAAATTTTTTATTCACAAATAATATTGTATATATTATAGATAGATATGTGAAAGTTAATATGTTTATATATTTTTATTTAAAGGATAGTCTTAGAATTTTAGGATAATTCTAGAATAGTTTTAAGCCATATATTAATAAATATTTATGTGCAATTTTTTATAGACTTATTGAGAATTTTGGAGTATTGTGATTATTTGTAAACTAAAGAGTAGTAGGTAACTTTGAAAAATCTTCCGTGTACGTGTGAATTGTGTGTGATTATATTGTTATGGATAGAAGGAGATATACATAGATATACAATTATCATGTGGTATGCCATCACTCGATGCACAGTGGATGGTGCTTATCAAGCCACTTCTTTTATGTTTTCCTTTGGCCGGGAATTTACTAGGTTTGTGGGACATGTGACACCTCCTTATTTTTATTTTCAAAGGAGAAGAGTCATAGTTTGAACTTGAATTTTATATCTTTGGCCAAATATATCTTAAGTATTGGTCAGTTTAGAATAATCCAGTAAAATGGATTAGTTTCTTTTAGACTATGTGTTAGCCTATGGTTCTAATCAGCAGTATAAGGATGGGTGGTGATATAAGGGAGGCTGCATATTGAATTAGTTTTTGATACGTAGGAAATTGAGATAGATATACTGTTGAATTGAAATTGAAATTGAGTTTCATGTAAACATTTGTAATATCTACACACAAATATTTATACATATAATCAAATTCTTATTACTCATATATGGTTTACCTATATAGGTTAGAATTCCAATAGTTATTGAGGTGTTAGATCTCATCCCTTATATTATCTTGTAAGTTCTTTCCATTGTCTATGTTTTTGCTCAAGAACTTTGTCAAGTAAAATATTACTCGATTACTTCATCGAGTATTATTGTTTAGATGACTTGATTTCACCTTTTATATTCTTAGTCACTTTTAATGAGAAGATGATCGGGTATGCTTCTTACTCGAGTACTTGGTTGAGTAAACATCTCTAATTTCTTCTTCTTCTTGATCTAACATGATAAAATTCAACATGATAACTCCTTCCTTTTCTTGATTAATCTACACAAGATATTTTTATTAAACATAGTAGTTAGTCAAGGCATGAGATAAACATTTGATGCCAAGTTTTTACTCTAAAATTTTTGCTCTTCAAATAAGGTAGAATAGAATTTAAAAACTATGGACCCTTACTCGAGGTACATATTCGAGTAATCCATTACTCGGTTATGTACTCGAGCAAATAAAAGAAAGTTCTTTGCTTAGAAAGACCTAGGAATATTGGAAACAAGGTTTACTTAGGAATGCACTTGGGTAATTATATTTGAAAAACCTTTTATAATATTACTCGAGTATGTATTCAGGTAAATCATTTTTCAAAAGCAATTTTCATTAAGAAAGAGGAACATACTTTTACTTGAGTATATACATGAGCAAGAGTGTAACACTTTGACTCACATCAAATAGAAGCATTTGGAACCTCCCATTAATTCCTTAAGTTGAAAATTTTCAAATTTTAACATAATGGTTTTCAGGTTATTATTCATTTTAACATTAAAACTAGCCTAATTTTAAAAAATCATAACTAAATGTAGAAAAATCAAAATGAGGTAGTTTAAGTTCTATTTGAAGCTTTCTAAAAGATATTTAAGGAAAAAAATACTTCAAGCTGTGAATCCATCACATGTGCGCCCAGTTTTCATGTAAAGATACATTATTTATATAGTCAACTTTTCAATTTTACAGAATTTATACCTACTTTTGGATAAGCATAACTTTGTGTACAAAGCTCTAATTTTAATAAATTACCACTCATTTTAAAGTTAAAAATGAGATATATTAAGTTGCCAGGTTTCATGGTCAAACTCCTCTATGTGCCCAAAATCACGTGGATTCCAATATAGGCTCTTTTTAGGTTAATTTCATCCTTTTTAAGAATCATTCTTGTGTAATTATACCATATTAGCTCATATCATGCTTTTACCACACTGCACACCATATGAATTAGTTTTTGTTTATGTTATACATCATAGAATAGTCATTAAGTCACCAAGGGATATAGTTATTACATCATTACAACACATTGGTCATAAATTCATATATGACACATAATAATCACTCTTCATCCTAAAGCCATTTCCTTGCCGTTTCGTTATGCATTTGCAGCCCCTAAGTGGTGTTGATTTGAGCATAAAGGGGAGTGAGATTTCATAAAAATCTCAGTAGCAAAGAACTACAATTAAAATGTTAAAACAAACAAAGCATGTCAAGCTATATGTCACATGTTATCCTCATGATAACAATCAATATTCATGTCATAAAAGGGAGCAATATACCATATGAATAAGTAACTCAATAATGCATATAGCCAAGGCAAACCATGCAAGGAGTTAAGCATATCATCACATATTCAGCTCCATGACATCATGGCATATAAACAAGGAATAATACATAACAACAAACTACGCAAGTTAATATCAAAATTGTAAGTTCTATGCTACCTCTTGATACACTTGATTCCTTGATTTCTTGTCCTTGTTCTTGAGCCCTTTCTTGGTCAATAACAATGCCAATCAAGCAAACAACAATGACATTCCAAATCAACTTAAACAATTCCATCAAACATTTAATCTAAAACCCTAGCCTTTTAACCTTCATTTTAGGGTTTTAGTATCATCTTTTCTAGCATAACTCCCACATACTTTTTCTATATGATTTTTCATGTAGAATCCATTTGAACTAAATTTATCAAATCCAACTCCTTCCCTTATTTTTTTTTTCTTTTGGCTGAGAGGTACTATTTAGGGTTCCAAAATTTCATCTTCAATTTAATGCTTTTGAATACATGTTCTCTATATAACCCTACACAAATCACCTTCTAAACTCATTGGAAGCATCAAAATAATAAAAATCAAACCCTAGCATAGAGACCAGCTCTGGCCGAAACATAGCCCTAGGTTTCACAAGTTGAAATCTTTCCAACAACAAGGTTTAAACACCATCAATCAACCATTTCTACCTTCTAATCCATATATAAACTTTGAATCATTCATATCTCATCATGAAACAATTTGGTCAACATCTATATGTAGGGTTTTCAACCATTGAACTCCATCAAACCATGTTTAAAACCATCAATCCATAGAGCATCATAAACTAGAAGAAAAACCCAGCTCTTACCTTGATGTAGGACTTGATTCCACCTAAGTTTAGCTTGTTCTTCTTCTCCTCCTTCCTCCTCCCTTGACGAAAGTGTTCAGCTCTCCCTTGCTCTAAGTTGGCCAAAAATTTAGCTAACGAAGAGAGGAAGGAGTATATATAAAATTAACTCAATTTCTTACCATGTGGTAACCTTGATTACCATTCATTTTTAACCCTAGACACTTAGCACCATCTTGCATTCACTTCTCTCATGATCTTACCACATAATCCTCATTAGTTGTCACTCTCATTGAATGAAGATATCACCTTATAGGGCACCTCAAGAGCCACCTAACATGTATGTGAGAAAATCACCATTTTTATTCATAATTCCATTCTTCTAAGTCTAACCTTCAACAAATTGTATTATTCTACTTAGGTCCTCTCTCTCCTCTATTTTGGTGCTAGAACAACCAAAAAAAATAGGAAAAATTTTATCCTACCAAGCTCATGATTATTACACTGTATAATCTCACAAAATCAATTAAATTTTTCTTAGATCCTGTTAAATTAGTTGTTTTCAAAAAAATTTTTTATGCCAATAGTTTCCTTTTAATGAGGATAATTTCTCATAATTTTCTTAGATTTTATTTTTTCCCATAGCTCCTTCAATTAAATTTTTCCCGAAATCAGCCTTTTACCAATATAATTCAACTTTAAACATTTTAAAGCTAACCTTTGAATCTCTAGAAGTGAAACAATTTTAAAATTCATAATAACCTCTCAAATAATTTTTCTCATTTTTTCATGAATTATTGAAGTCTCTACATGTTTTAAATAATTCAATTTGTCTAATTTTTCTTATTTAGCCAAATTCTATAAAATTACAGAAAATTTCAAATAAATTATTTTCATACTATTTTTATTTTTCAAGCCTCAAATATTATTCTAAACCCTATCTATTTTTCATTATTTTTGAGAATTTTTTGAAATTTTAGGTATAATTTCCCAATTTGTTCTATCTTAATCGGATATTCTAAAAAAACAGTCTGGTCCTTGCTCAAGTTTCAGTTCTAAAGTTATTCCATCTATCTATCTACTATACTGCTTGACCCTTTGTCTATTTTATATTCCATCTATTTAAAAAGAATGGCTTCATGCTTAAAATACATATTTGAATAGGCTATAGGAGTAAATACGCTTATGCTCTAAAAGTTTTTTCCCCTCAAAAGCTCTATTTTCTTGCTTTTAGCTTCTCCACCAGAGGTTCAAAAAAGTGAGGTCCACAAGGTGAGCGAGGGAGGAAAGAGAATGTTTTATCTATTTTGTTAACCCAACCTCTTGAATTCATTTTTTTATATTAATAAAATTATTTTTTTTTTGTTGAGTAACGAAATCATTTTTAAAAATACTATATTTGTATGATTTCTAATATATATATTTTTATCCATTAAATATATTTAATTAAATATTTTGGTATTTTTTAATTTTTTAATAATAATTAATTCTTTATTTCTAATAATTTTATTTTCAATATTTTTTTACAATTGTCACGTTATATATATTTAATATTAAATATGTATTGCTTAATAAAACTTATATTCTTTTTAATCATTTTACATTTAAACTGATTTTTTTACAAAAGTCAATATAAACATAAATCATATAACACTATTTGACTTTTATTACTTCCCTATTCTAAAGCACTTGGAAAGAAGGTGTGGATATACAAGCCATATTGATCTCTATTAATTTATCATCATTTCCCACTATCTTCAAAGTATCTTGTATGAAGCTCTACTCGAGTCTACCATAAACTTTGTCCAGATCAACTTTAGTTGCCATCCATCCTTTGTTACCCTTTTTACTTCTCATAGAATGTATAACTGCTTGAGCAATGTTATCACTACTTTGTCTTCCTATGATGAAGCTATATTGATGTTTCCCTACTATTTTGCCCATGATATCTCGAATTCTTTTTCCGATGATCTTAATGATAATTTTATAGCTCATATTGCACAAAGAGATAGGTTAGAAATCTCTCATACTCATAGGTAAATCTAGTTTAGGAATAAAGACCAAGTTGGTATTGTTGATGCTGTGGATCTTTTCTGGTTCTTGGAAGCATTGTTTAACCATTTATATCACTCTCTCAGCAAACATATTGTAGAATTGACAATAAAAGAAAGCTTGAATTCCATCAGGTCCTAGTGCTTTCAAGGCTCCAAGATCAAATATAGCCGCCCTATCTCATCATCTCTCAAATTAGAAGCTAACAGGTTCCTCTCATATTCCCCTAGCTAGGGAAAAATATTACCAGTTAAGATATTCCTCTTATTCTCAATCTCACTTGTAAACAAAGAATTGTAATAATTGAGAGCCATATCCTTGAATTCCCTTTGATCAAAAACCCATGCTCTACTTGAATTGTTAAGCCCATTAACTCTAGTTTTCCTTCTTTTGATTAAGGTAGAAGCATGAAAAAATTTACTATTTCGATCACCCCATCTCAACTAATTGCATCTTGATTTTTAAAAGCAAAGGATTTCTTCTTAAGCCAAAACTTTATTGTACTCCTTCCATGGTTCTTTTTCTGTTTGTGCCAATTAGAGACTATCTCTTCTACCTCTTGATCAGTCCACACCTTCTAGTCTTTTTAACAAGGCTTTCTTCCTAACTGTTATTGTAACATCCCGATTTTGAGCCTAAAAGTATTAGAAATAGCCTGAATGAGATAGGCTACCAGACCCCTTTTTAGTAGAGGTCTTAAAGATGAGAAAGGAAGTTAAAGCAGTTTCAGAGACTAAACTGCAAAGTGAAAGTTTTAAAGGGGCTAAAGGGTAATCAAAGTTAGAGGCTCCAGTAAAGTCTCAAAGGCCTAGAAAGAGAAAAGAAGCTAGATACAGACCAAAGGTTAAGTTAAAAGCCTCAAAGAGATTGTTTTATGAGGTTGAGCCTAAGCAGGGGTAAAACCGTAAATTCAGAAAGTTATGGCCATCAGGGGTAAAAATGGAAAGTACTTAGAAAATTCTAAGAAAATCCCAGAAAATGGGAAATAATATTCTAAGGCTCTTTTGTTAAGAGAGATGATGAAAATACCCCTGAGGTAACTTAAACGAAATTTATAAGTTTATGGCTCAATTTGAGATGTAGAGGTAGATTTAATTGTTTGAGTCATAAGGAAACCTCAGAAAATTATGGTAAAATGGGGATGTATGATCTAAGAGACTATAGAAAATTATAAATTAGTCTCATCCCCAGAAGACCAGCAAAATGGCTTTAAGAATACTTAAAAGCCAGTTGTGCCGAAAAAAGGGCATTTAAAGAATGATTTTTAAGTGAGGCTACAGGTTGAGTTATGACCTGAGAAAATTCACAGATTTTCTCTAGAATATGAGAAATTTTATGATATTTTTGGATGAATTTTTGAAGCTCTGGATTGAATAAAATGCTCCAGTCAAATATTAAATAATTTTGTCCCCTAAATAGGAGACAAAACCAAAGAAAATATCTAAGAGCCATCATGACGATGCTGAGTCATCAAGCGTAATCATGACACCTATGAGTCATCATGCTGAGTCACCAGAAGATATTATGGACAGCATAAAAATCAGAACGCAGTATGGGAATATTTTAGACAGTCTTTTGTCTACCCGTTATAGTGAAATCTCTACTGCATGACTCAGTAAGGTTAAGTAGCCTATCAGTAGAGCTAATTATTTTCATCTATGCTCCTCTGAGATGGCGCCATATATGTACCTTCTATTGGCCAGAATTTTAAGAAGAAGTTGTCCCAACGGTACGGGGTAAGTCAAGACTCGAAAAGTATTTGATATGGTGCAAGATTGGCTTGATAGGTGGAGAAATAATTAAGAAAATATTTTTGCACGAATTTCCATTTATTTTCTCCCTATTTTAATGCCATAAATGATGAAAGGACATGAAAGTGACAAGTGTACGGTTAGATGAGAAAAAGAAAATATTACGTGTACGGCTAGATGGAAGACACGTGTACGGTCGGATGCAAGACATGTGTGCGGTTGGATTAAAGACATGTGGCTTGATGATGTAAGCATGATATCATCATGATGAGGTAAGCATGATGTCATAGGACACTTGTCACCATAAGATCAAAAGAGAAAATGGACGGTCCAGATCGAGCCACGTATTTTTAAGATCAACGGTCCAGATTCAGTCTGTTTTTCTATAAATACCGCTCCCCCCTCCCTACCATTTCATCCAAGCATAAGGAATCCATGGGAAAGCTCTTGCAAAATGGTTTCTAGAGAGAGAAAGAAGAGGGAGAAAGAAAGGCCAAGTGGTTCCAAGCCAGATCAAGCTCTAAAACAGGTATGTGATGGTTATAGCACCTGATTTTATGCCTATTTTGGATTAGTTACTATGTGTATCTGATTATGAAATTTTTCATGCTTAAAGTACACTATGTGAGCTTTAAATCCATAGGTAGAACACTTTATTTGGATATGTGTACGATTTATGGTGATTTTTCAAAGTTAGGGTTTGAAATCTGGAAACAGTATTGAACTTTTGGAAGAGTTTTGAGTTCCGTACAGTTCCGGTACTGTTATGCGTAGAATTGGTTCCTGAAACTATTTTTCCCTTAAATTAACTTAAGGAGCTTTCAGTGAGACTTAGAACCACTCAATTTGGATTTTTCTAGAATTAATTATGAATTTCCAAAGTTGAGCAAAAATTCTGGAAATTCTGCGTGAACAGTATCCACGAAGCAAAATTTCCAGATTTGGTATTCTTGAATCTAAGGCCATCTAAAGTGGTTCTAATTGACAAGAAATGGATATTAAGGATGGGAAATGATAAGATTTATGTTAGAAAAGTTAGAAAGAAAACCCTAAGACTAAGAGAAAGGGTTGAGGTTCAAGAAAGCTAGTCTTGAACTTTATGTAATCTAGTGGTCCTAATGGATTATATGATCAATGTGACTATGTTTAGGACCTTTGGAACATCCAAGAGGATGTTTGGTGATGTTGACCGAATGTCCACATGGTTGGAAAGACAGGGAATCAAAGGAAAGCAAGGGGAAAGCCATGTTACAAGGTAGTGAACTTACCTATACTGTGTGCTTGATATGTTTGCTTGCATGATGTGATTGTGTTGCCATGATGTGACTAAGCTATGATGAAATGTTTGCAAAGTTATGTTTGCAAGTTTATGTTATGTTTTGCCTTGGCAATATGTTATGGAAGCATGAAATGCTTTAGCTTACTTTCCATGGCATTCATGTGTTAATGTTATAACATGTCATGCATGTGCATTATGTCTTGCATGCTTATGGGTAGTGTTTGCTACTGAGATTCCCCCAAATCTCACCCCTCCCTAACCAACCATTTAGGTCAATCAATGATGGGCAATAATGGCATGAGAAGCAAGGAGAAGTAAGCGGAGAATTATTCTTGTTAATGGATGAGACTGTTGATAAATGTATAATTCTACTATTTGTGAACTATGTTATGGATGCCAATGATGCCATATATTTAATTATAATATTTATGACATGAATGAAAGTGTATGAGCATGAATGAGAAAGAGTAAGGCCATGTTATGTATGCCAAAGAAATAACAAGAATTAAAGAGATGTTAAGGGATAAAACGTAAGTCCTGGAGCAGTAAATTTGTAGCTCCAGTTTGACCTATCAAACGAGTGAGTTAGGTCATAAGATTTGGCAAGCAAAGAGATCTGATATTTCTCTTTAAAATGAGGGGTAGTTTGCCCGATTCCAATAACCGTGCAGAAAGTTATGCCTTTCCAAAGTTAGGCAAAAATACAGTAAAATCCGAAAATGACCAAATGAACAGTAACTTTTTCAAAGGAAATTGAGCTCGAATTTCAAGGTAATCAGTTCAGAAACTATTTTTTCTCAAAATTTTATCCAAAGAGCTTTTGTAGAATTTGGAATCACTCAATTTCAATTTTTCTACAATTAGTTATGAATTTTCAAAGTTTGTCATATTTTAAGGTGACAATGAATAGTAACCCGTAAATGAAAATTTTCAAACTTGATTTTTCATCATTTGTAGCCTTCAAAAGTGATTCCAAATGCTTCCGTAAGATAAGTTATTTGGTATAAACATAAGGTGTTACAGTTATGCTTCTAACTCTTGTTTTATTTCACTTCAAAAAATTGTATTTTTTGTTCCTAGTTCCCATGGCTCTAGCTTTCTTTCACCACATCCACAAAATCCTCCTCAAGAAGTCAAGCTACTTGGCATTGGAAAGGGACTTTAGCTAGCCTCTAACCTGAATGAATAGAAGTTTTGATGAGTAAAGGTCTATGATTCGATCCAAATCTATTGAGATGATGAACTTTTGTAAATGGGAGTATATTATTCTAGTGGGTTTTTGCCAAAAGACCAATCAATCCTCTCTTTGACTTGATTTTTCACCCAAGTGTATTTGTCTCCAATACAATCCATTTCCATTAGCTGAGACCTATGTATGCAATCCCCAAATTGCTTCATAGTAATAACATTTGGTCTAGCACCACTATATTTATCCTCAATAGAGAGATGCGAATTGAAATGACCAATTACCATCGAAGGTTTCTCCATGGTTTTGCTTATGGTCAGCAAATCCTTCCATGAGAGTTTGCACAAACATGCAGAAGTTTCAGCAAAAACACAAGAGCCAAAATTCCTTGTTACTCTTATAAAATAGTTAGAGGTTAATCTTTAGTTTAAGAAATTGTAGGAAAGTTACTTTATGGGCTAAGGAAGCTAAATAAGGAAGAAAACTCTATAAAATTATTAAAAATTAATTTTTGTAAATTATTTGGAGTTTTTAAGTTAATGGGTAAGGGATGAAATTGAAAACAAATTATGATTGACAGGCAAGATAATCATTATCCCATCTTATCTCACCTCACCACATGTGTTGCTCATTCTGTTTAGGGCCTGTTTGTTTGGAGGGGAGGGGAGGGAAAATAAGCCCCTCCCCTCATTTGGTTACAAATTTTGGAGGGGGGGCAAAATTTTCCTTCCCTCCCCTTCTCATCCCCTATTTTGGTTTCCAATAAATTGGGATTTTTTGGAGGGATGCTAATGTGACTAATTTAGCCATAGTAACTTTATGATATTCGTTATTGGCCTTAAAGAAAAAAAAAGAAATGCTCTATACTTGTCACATCCCGAGAAATTTCACCTGGACATAGGAAGTTAAAATTGGAGTAAGGGCCATGTAGAAACTAGACAGGAAGATGAAACAACTTTCCATGAGAAACACCGATAAGGTCTAGGTTGGTATTTTTTGTAATTATTGGCCTAGGAATGACAAAACAGGAAATTTTGAGAAAATTCTAGAAAATTTCCTAAAATGAAAAATTGGTGAATTATAGGGTTTGGAACCTCGATGGAGGCCCTAAAGTTGAAAGTTATGGAAAAAGGAATTTTTATAGAATTTCCCAAATACAAAGGCTTTCGGGGAAAACAGTGAAAAATTGAGAGAAAATAATTCTTTTAAATAGCTAGAGGCCTTAATAACTCTAGAAAAAATATGAAAAATCATCTAAATATTTGGTTGAATTTATGAAATTGGTTTTAGGCCTTCAAAGCCTCGAAATTAATTTTAGAGAATTTATTTTCCTGCAGTCATATCAATAGAGGCCGAATTGGGAAAAATTCGAAATAAATACCTAGAGGGTGGCAAACAAATTCTAAAAATTTTTAGATCATGTTCTTATAATAAAAGGTGAATTATCATGGAGAGAAAAAAGTTTTAGAGGCCTAAAAAATTATAGAATGTTACAAGTGAATAATAACTGAAAAAGTTTCAGAATGGTTTGGGATTGTGAATTGGTTTGTGGGCCAACCCAAACCATTTATGGGCCCTATGTTGGGCCTGAATTAAGCCCAATTTCATGAACAACCTGGACCCTTCATTAAATATTAATAAAATTAATTTTTGCATAAATATCAGTAGGAAAGTTCTGGAGACAGGACACTTGGCACGATCTGAGACTTTGAGGCTTGGATGGCAGCCACATGGCCATTTTTATTGGCTAAATTTCAGCCATTAATCAAGGGGAGAGGCCAGATTTATTTCTCTATAAATACCCCCTTAAAATACCCAAAAATAGGTAGAAAATGGATAAATAAGGGGAGGTGCTGCCCATTTCGTTTTTGGAGCTGGAGACTGAATTTGATAAGTGCTTTAAAGAAAAAAATTATCAAGCTTTAATCAAGGATTCACTAAGCCATGTTTAAGCTTTTATTGGTTAAGATTAAAGCTTATTTTGGTTACGAAATTGAATCATTTTGGAGGTGTTTTGTTGCCATAAATTTGGTTAACATGCTTATGCTTTAGGGAAGGATAGAGGCCTCAAATATAATGTTGGAATAAGCATGTTTAAGTGGTGTATGGATTGATTTTAGGAAGAAAATCAACCTAGGCTTTAAGACACATCAATTTAGCCACTATGCTATCTTGGGGTAGGAGTTTTTGTTTTGATGTGTTTTGATGATTCCAATGAGTTTAAAATGTGTATT
>NW_021636198.1:0-31866 GCF_004799145.2 Neltuma alba
GATGAATAAAATCTCTTATGTGGGGCCTGTGTGTAATTTTTCCTTTTATTTACACCTCCTTTCAGGACATTTTTTGAGAACCTCGTAATAAAAAGGCTAGCCAAAATAGACTGCTCTTTGTCTTGATGACAATATTAAGACAATGGTAAATAAGTGTTAAACTCATGAACCTCTAGTAATTATAGAGGCCAGGGATGGCTTTTGAGTGGAGTTTTAACACATATGGGTAACTGGACATGACCACCTAGTATGGTGATCCACTTTGGTGGTAGATTTGAATTCGATGAAAGTGTGTATTTGAGGCAGTGAGTTCGATGATGTTTATGAACAAAGTTGGGGTATGGAGCATGTGGGCTATGGTGATCATAAGCACCGAATGCCAAATTTGCCTCTTAAACCGAACTTGTTTAAGACCTTAGAGACACTATGTTCTAGATGAAAAGCCTAGGCATAAAGACCATGATAATGGTAAAGATGTTTGTATGCACCACTGATGGATGTGCTATGGTAGAACATGGTTCCCAAGAGATTGGTGTATTATTTAGGCTTGGTCTTCTGCTACGGAAATGTAACCGAAAGAGGATGACATAGGTAACCCTCTCTTGCACGATTAGATTTTAAAGTCAATAGACAAATAAATGTCATCATGTGTCATCTAACATTATTCTCGGTTGAAGCCGAACATTATTCTTGGTGGTATGCGACTCTCTTTGGTTCATTTGGTTAATCCTTTATATTTGATAATAAATAAACATTTGGTGATCATTCGCCCTTTGGGCATTGGTTTCATATTTATTGGATATATTCAATAGATTTTCATATTTAGTGGGTTTTGCAGGCCTATGCAAAAGCCATGTGATCAGTATTTAAGAGTTTTAAATGCAATTGTTTTTTTGGTAAAACCATTGGAAACTAATGAGACCGTTCTAAAGTAGTAACAATGGTGTTATCATAATATTTCAACGCGGAAAATTTCAATGACATGGCAAGATAAGTGTTTTAAAATCCGTGAACTAATAATCTACAAAATATTTTATGAGATTTTGTGTATATACACGAACATTGTGAATTGTGTTTTATATGCATGGTGATATTCCTTCACACATATATATGGTGGGTTGTTGGTTTATTAACAAAACATCATTGTTGTGTTCAGAAGGAAAAACGAAGTATGTTATTTTAACAAGATATTTTAAAAGTTCCATTAAGTTGAAAGGGAAAAAAATGTTGGTGGATTTTTACCCGTTGATTGATTAAATGATTATTTACATTATTACATTGTATTTCCATTGGCACATTTTATTTCTTCCTATTGAAAGCTTTGTTGGGTTAGTCAATACATATATTAATCTGGGTTTAATAGTTGATAACCTCCTATTATTATTACTCCATTGATGGTGATTTAAATAATCACTTTTAATGTGCCAACGGTGAATGCATCAACTATAATGTGTTATTTGAGATAGATGCTTTATTAAAACAATTATTTGAGACTGTGGGTTAAAAAAAATGGTTTTGGGCTGGGTAACATATCCTCATGATCCCATAAAACGATTGTTTAGAATATTTTATTTTGGAGATTTTATAATGAACTCCAATCATGCTTACATTAAGTGGCAGAAGTTGCCAATTTTATATGGTAATGTATATTACCGTTATGCTTATGATTAATGGTTTTCTTTTTAAAGTCTTTTAATTAAGATGTTGCAACATCGGATGGTGCAACAGTTTTCCTCGGGTTTGACAGCCCACATATTTGTATTGTTCATACTAATTGTGGTTGACATTAATTATAGTTTCCTACTGAAGAATTGTTTTTTTAGTTATTCTTCATACTTTGGTGTGAGACAATTCCACTTATTGTGATCTATTAGATTATTATCATGAGAATAATTCTAATTTAATTAGAATTATTACTAATGAGGCATGAAGATAATCTTTCTATATAAATAAAGTCTTTGAAAGTGTAGGGGTGCCTAAAATCTGGGGTACCTTATAAAAATAATATTGGTGGAAAAAATATGTTTTAATTTATTTTAAATTATGTTAGTCTCCTTTTGCAAATCTCAATATGTGCATTGTTATTTTTAAAAAAAATAAGTGGAAGTTTTGTTATTTGCTATTGAGAGCAAATTTTGTGAATCAGCAAATTTTTTGTGTCGCTTAAATCAAGCATTATGTGGGTATAAAAATTTAGTCATTGATGATGCCTCTATCGTTAAAACATTCAATTAAACTAGGTTCCAATTAATTTATAGTTTAGGATCAACCTAGGTCATTACTTCCAAGGAGCAAGTTATGGGTTTCTTTAAGTAAAAATTTAGGCGATAAAAAAAATGCAATAAATTGGACCTAAACTAAAATGCAAAATTCTAATTCTAAATGAAAGATGCAAATATCCTAAAATTTATATGAAAATTAAATTAAACTAAATGAATGCAATGCAATTTTTGAGGGTTTTTTTTTAGGAAAAAATTAAAATGATAAATGAAGAGAATTGACTAAAAAGCAAAGAAAATTAATAAGTGAAAATTGAGAAGTTCTCTTCAGTAAGGTAGAGGGGACAACTTAAGATTCGCATGGATTTAACCTTCATAACCTTAATCAGTTAATTAGACTAAAGAAAAGTGATAAGAGAGTGGAATTAATAAATTTAATCACCTATTTGAAACAAAGGGAACCCTCAATTTCAAAAACCCTTATACTATTAGAGAACTCATAACAGTATAAGGTTGGTTAATTAAGCTTATTAAAACCAATAAAGATAACTCAAATTAATTCTAGAAATTATCCAATTAAACAATCAGATAATTAACCAACTTAATCAAACAATTGAGAGGCAGAAGAACCCAAATTTTGCAATTCAAACCACATTGATAATTAAATTCACAATGAAAACTCAATTATAAATTCAATTAATAATACAAAGATTCATAAACATAAATTTTAGCAAGTGTTTCAACACAAGTAAAATCCAAATATCAATCCAATCCAAGAATAAAAATGACAATCTAGAACTAAATTGTCTCACAAAA
Organism: Neltuma alba; assembly: GCF_004799145.2. Lineage (NCBI taxonomy): Eukaryota > Viridiplantae > Streptophyta > Magnoliopsida > Fabales > Fabaceae > Neltuma > Neltuma alba. Next base: position 3,036 of record NW_021636198.1, read on the forward strand.
TTATAACTTAAAATTATTTAAAACTAAATAATCTCAAGTCCTTGAATTAAAAAGATAAATGGAATATCACTCCTTTGTAGTCTTCAAGTGCTAGCTCAAGACTCAAGCCTCCTCCATACTCCTCCCAAGTTGTCTCTCTAGCAAGCTTAAGCTGCCATCAAATTGCCTTCTCCTTTAGATGCCACAGCCATGAATTGATGGAAGGTGATGATGATGTGAAGATAGGAGTTGTGCATGTAGTGAGAAATTGATTGAATGTGATGATGGAATATGGTGAGAATAGTTGTTGGGTGACTATGGAATGAAGGAAGGTATGTGACACTGCGCAAGAATGGAGGAGTGAATAATTCTCTTGACCGAGAGGCGTGAGCGTGATAAGTGATTATGGGATATTAGGCGTGCCTTCACCATGGAATGAGGGGAATATTTTAATGGGAAAAAAAGAAATTTTATGGATCCAAAGCTCAAGCCCATTAGTAATTAATTGACCCACTTGATTTAGTTATTGGATTGTGCTTAAATCCCAAGAAACAATCTTGCATCATTGGATTTCCTATATGCTCTTTCTTGACCTACAAGAATTTAAGTGCATCTTAATGTAGATTATATCCAAATATAATAAAAAATTAAATATTAGATATGCACAAAAGTTAGACAAGAAATTGCAAAACTTTCTAAAAATATGAGACTTGTTTCCATAGAAATAGAAAGATTAATTCCAAGTCAAAAATAGGAAATCACAAAATATTTATATTTTTAATCCAAAATCTCAATTTTTATGAAAAATCCAAAATTCAACCGATTAATTCAATAATGCATAAAAATCTAATTAAGCTCAAAATTATCATTTAAATCCTGAATTAATATGGGATAAAATATATAAAATTTAGGCTTTATCAGTCATTTATCTAGTACAGAGATAAAGGTGTTTTAATTTTCATAATATTATTTGTGGATAAATAATTTATCTTGACATAAATATGCATGAGTATGCACAACTATTGTGAATATTGAATGTGGATATAAAATATTATTTATAATGTTTTGTTGCTTTAAAATTTAATATGAAAGCATAGGTGGAACAAATGTGATTTTAAATGTTAAAATCATAAAAGAATGAGATTTTGATAGAAATGTTTTGAAAGCTTGGTTTTTGAGAACCAATATGTGAATATTCCTTATGATGCTAACACTTTGTTTGAGGTATTGTGCAGTTCAATTTGTGTATGCACAAATCTTTGAGAATTTGTTGCATTAAATTAATCTTTGTGATGTAAGTTTTGTTGTAAGGATGAATACATATTTAAATATGAAATCCTATTAGAGAAATCAAATATTCAAAGGATACCATAAATGTTAGTATCATACATGGTGGATTTCCGTGGTATAGAGATACATGGATGTTAACTAAATTTCAAGTTATATGAGAAAATTTACTAATGATTATTCACCTATAGCGGTGATTGAAGGCTAAGTTGTTGAAAACTCCTTAGCAGATATATTAGTGTAAAATTGACACTTAGTGTCAATGAGTTGTGATTGCTAAAAGGCAATAACCATTGTAAAGAGAACAATAGTGCAAGAACACATCATTTGAGATACTATGTGAATAAGCTAGCCTAAAAATTATAAAGTTATCTCAATTGATTTTGTGAGGTCAAAAGTGGACCTAGTGGATCCATTAATAAAACCTCGGGAAGGAACAAATTAGTCGAGGGGAATAGGACTAAAGCCACTTGAAATTGACAGTAATGACAACCCAACTTTTGTGATTGGTGATCTCATGAAGAATGTTCAATAGATAAAAACAAGTTATTTGTCAGTTCTGCTAGCACTAAAATAAATTACTAGTCCCTTCATATGGCACGAGAAAGTGTAGGAATGTATTTTGGTGAGGCTAAGCGAAAGCTCTTAATGATTTTATAATCCTTTGGGATGGGGTGCTCATTGCAGGTACATTTAATGAAATTACCTCTGCGAATATGGAGTAGGGCTGCTCTTATGAGATTATGGTGAAATCTTTAGAGCATTTGTTATGCACCAGGCATGTGCATGGCCGTCTTAACACCCAAAAATGCCGTTAACAGCTAAACTGTAGGGGTATAATCTAACTAATAATGCCTCTAGTATACGCTCAAGAGATGTGAGTTCATAGTCTATAGGACCACTGACATCTCTGTGTACTAAGTGTTATTAGTCTAGGTCTAGTTCATAGTCCAGAGTACCACTAGATACAATGGTTATATCTATGTGTGTAACTCAGCTAAAGTTACTTCCTTTGACACATATGGGGGATTGTTGTAAATATTATGTGTAGGTGTGTGAAAGGAAGAGTCCCACATCACTTGGGATTATAGGGGTCCAAGTAATAAGAGGTCTTGGGCTGCTAAATAGGCCAAGAAGAGGAATGGGCTCGTGCGCACAATGGGCTATCCGAGACAAATCTGGTAATTTTCCCTCAGCCCTTGTGTACGAGTCAAACGTGGTACTGAGCATTCTTTATGAAAAATATCTATCTAATTAATCCGCCTCCTTAATCACCATTATACCTCTTCAATATTTGTAACTAACGTCTTTAATAATACTAAATTCTCATTAAGTGAGTCAATGGTTTTGAAACCAACTTAATTGTGTTTAAGTGCCTAATATTCTCTTGTGATCCATGTCCTATAAATAGGACATGAGACATAGAGTTCTATGCTTTTCGAGAAACTCTCTTCCCTCCCTTGGTGTTATGTATGATTCAGTTCTTTTATCTTTTGTTGTTTTACTTATCCTGTTCTTATAGGAAGAATTCGTTTAATCCTAGGGAGTGCCGCTTCTTACTTTGTTGGTAGTTACAAAATAGCTCTTAAGGACAGTGTTTGTAAGACACAACTCGGATTTAACATTTCTCTGCAGGTGTTGCCATCAACAGGGTTTGCATAGCATTATAGAGGAGGTGGAAGATCCACCAGTTTTTGGAGAATTCAGGTACTGCCGCCAATAGGTCTTAATTATGATATTCCCTTTAATTTAAAAAAGAGTAAAATGCATTAACTTACCCCTCTATTTTACCTAAATTATAGAAACCTTCTATTTATTTTGAAAATGTATATAAACCTTCCTTAAAATTAAAATATAAGTTGCATAAATCTTGTTTATATATTTGAGATTCAATATCCATTAATCCAACTGTTAGTTAACTGTTAAGCTTGACCTTATATAAGCTTTTGTTTTGATCAAAATACTCCTCCTTAACAAAAGAATCTTTCGAACAGTTATATTTGCACTAATACCAAAAAAAAAAGCTTTCACGACACTAATTTATGACAGTCATCAGAAAAAATACTATAAAAAATATGACGGTGGCATTTTTGTAATTATAGGAAAGTAAATTTTACTTTTAACAACGGTTATTTAAAAAACCGCGTGAAAAGTTCTTTTAACGACAGTTTTTAAGAAAACCACCATAAAAAATACTTTTCACGGTGGTTTTTTAAATAACCGCCGTAAAAAGTCTATCTATCTCATAGTCTCCCATTTTCATCCTAACTCGATTTACTCCCTTCTCCTACCTTTGCCAGCATTTATCTTTTGCTTCTATCATCTCTGCCATGTTCTTATATCATCGTCGCTGTCACTGTTGCCATCACTATCACCTCATTCTTATTTGTGAGTTTTTTATCCTTTCTCCTCTATCCTTTCCATGGGTTTCATAGTTTTTTGTGATTTGATTCTTTTCTTTGGTAAAAATATGATGCTTAATCTAAATTTAAATAGATCTGATTTTTATTCCTCTACCTTGTTTAAACATACTTTAATACTTGAAAGTTTGAATAAATCTAGTTTCTCTCTTTCTAATTTTGTAGATCAGAGTTTGATAGCCTAAAATTCATGAATTTTATCAAATCTGAGTCTTTGATTTTACCTTTATTAAATCTTAGTGGCTTCGATCTGGTGGTTGAAGGCGAAGCTAAGTGGCGCTATTATGGTAGGAAAGAATCTATGTTTGCTCCATCATAATGCTTTTAACTGATGAGAGGTTATTGGTTAACTGATTTTCAAACCCCTTCTTTTGGGGCTTTGTTCCCTCGTTCCATCCTGATCAATAGGATGAAAAGTAGACTAAGAAAAAAAAACTTTTTACAGTGGTTATTTATATAACTACCATGAAAAGTCACATACCACAGCGGTTCATAAACCGCCATGAAATCCTCTGCATTTAAAGTCACATTACCGTTAAAACTAGTTGTAGAAGCTTTTGGCAAAAGATGACTCTTCACGTCATAAATTCATTGGGGCTTAATCCTTACTTAATCACTTGCTAAACATGTTGTTAGATGATATACTACATTTTCATAAATATCAATCATGTTTAGATGGAGTACCAAAAGATTTAAACTTGATTTCGAATCCATAAGAGAAATAGAGTATGAAGAGACCATCTCTAACTTGAATACTTGTTTGACTAAGAATGAGAATCATATAGAAAATGAAGGAAGATTCAAATAAGTATTTAAATAAAGTTACCTTGTCATTTTAGAGTTACTTGAGTATATGCTCAAGTAAGAACTAGAAAACACAACTTTTGGTCTTGAACTTGAAGAGATGTTTGAATATCTTTGAGTTTGAAGAAAGCAAAATGAAGGTCAACTATGAGTTGTTATCATTCTCTCAATTCAACTCCTAATTTGGCTAATGACCTATCACCAAAAATTTCCTCAAGCCTACTTTCAAATGAAACAAGACTCACTTCAAAAGTCTTTGTATTCTAAAAGATACCAACGTTATGACTAAAGGTTAAAGACAAGGTGTGAAATCTCAATAACATATTTCGAGCAGCCTATCTCCTTCATATGAAACTCTTTGAAGTTGATCTTGGCATCCATGAACCTTGTCTTAAGCCTTGGTTCATATGAATCAAGTTTTACATCAAATAGATTTTTGTATTTTAGGAGATATCATAGGAACACCAAACATGTGTCAAAGGTGATTAAAAAATATAGTTGCATAGAGTATGTTGAGCTTAGTGTTTTATTCGAATAATTGTTGGAGTAACATGTAATTGGAATATATACTTGATTAGAACATGTAAAAATCGTCTCTCAAGGTTATGTTCGAGTTTAAATGATGAGTGACTCGATGTATGATGGTATAACTTTCAATCGAAACACTTTAACTTCCAAATAAGCCACTCCAACTTTTAGTTGATCATAGTTGTAACAGCCTGGTGTTTATTTTTGGTATAAAAACTATAAAAAATAATGTAAAGAATTATTATTTATTATTATTTAAATGAAATTAAATTAAAGAAATTAATATAAAAAATTATTTAAATTAAAAAACTATTAAAAATATTATTTAAATTAAATTAACTTTAAAAAAATCCTAGCTTTTCCACTGAATTCTGTAGGAAAAGGGGAGGGGCATTTATGAAAGAATAGGAGGGGGCTGTAGGCAAAAGAGAATGGGGATGGATGGTTGAAGAGAAATTTAATGTGAGGGTATCATACTGGTAAACAAAAAAACAAAGCGAGGGTATCATATACCCTCAACTCCAGTTTTACCCGGGCAAAGAGAAAGAAAGAGAGAGTGAGAGAGAGGCAAATAAAGTTGCAGTGGGTGCTTTCAACCGTTTTGAACGATAGGATAAGCTTTGAAGATCATTTAGGCACACAAAAAGTAAAATCTTATCAAATTTTCTTTACAAATATTTCTTATATATTTTGAGCTTTATACTAGTAGTATTATTATAATATTTAAAGAAAACTTTACGGTTTAGGTATGGAGTAAGTAGCGAGTTTTGACAATATATGACTATAGAAATTTAAAGACAAATTATTAAGGCATTTCAGTTAATTTATATTTGTTCAATGGTTGTTTTGAGAAGTTTAAATTAAGATTTTAGTTAAAAATTTATGATTCAAGACATATAGAATGTTTATAACAATTAAATATAAGTTAAATAATTTATTTGGGGTTATTTAATATATTATTGAGGTTTCAATGTTGTTTAAATGTTGCATAGGTTAAAGATATATTTATTTAAGTTATTAAATTTAAATCTTGTTATTTAAAATTTTTTATTCACAAATAATATTGTATATATTATAGATAGATATGTGAAAGTTAATATGTTTATATATTTTTATTTAAAGGATAGTCTTAGAATTTTAGGATAATTCTAGAATAGTTTTAAGCCATATATTAATAAATATTTATGTGCAATTTTTTATAGACTTATTGAGAATTTTGGAGTATTGTGATTATTTGTAAACTAAAGAGTAGTAGGTAACTTTGAAAAATCTTCCGTGTACGTGTGAATTGTGTGTGATTATATTGTTATGGATAGAAGGAGATATACATAGATATACAATTATCATGTGGTATGCCATCACTCGATGCACAGTGGATGGTGCTTATCAAGCCACTTCTTTTATGTTTTCCTTTGGCCGGGAATTTACTAGGTTTGTGGGACATGTGACACCTCCTTATTTTTATTTTCAAAGGAGAAGAGTCATAGTTTGAACTTGAATTTTATATCTTTGGCCAAATATATCTTAAGTATTGGTCAGTTTAGAATAATCCAGTAAAATGGATTAGTTTCTTTTAGACTATGTGTTAGCCTATGGTTCTAATCAGCAGTATAAGGATGGGTGGTGATATAAGGGAGGCTGCATATTGAATTAGTTTTTGATACGTAGGAAATTGAGATAGATATACTGTTGAATTGAAATTGAAATTGAGTTTCATGTAAACATTTGTAATATCTACACACAAATATTTATACATATAATCAAATTCTTATTACTCATATATGGTTTACCTATATAGGTTAGAATTCCAATAGTTATTGAGGTGTTAGATCTCATCCCTTATATTATCTTGTAAGTTCTTTCCATTGTCTATGTTTTTGCTCAAGAACTTTGTCAAGTAAAATATTACTCGATTACTTCATCGAGTATTATTGTTTAGATGACTTGATTTCACCTTTTATATTCTTAGTCACTTTTAATGAGAAGATGATCGGGTATGCTTCTTACTCGAGTACTTGGTTGAGTAAACATCTCTAATTTCTTCTTCTTCTTGATCTAACATGATAAAATTCAACATGATAACTCCTTCCTTTTCTTGATTAATCTACACAAGATATTTTTATTAAACATAGTAGTTAGTCAAGGCATGAGATAAACATTTGATGCCAAGTTTTTACTCTAAAATTTTTGCTCTTCAAATAAGGTAGAATAGAATTTAAAAACTATGGACCCTTACTCGAGGTACATATTCGAGTAATCCATTACTCGGTTATGTACTCGAGCAAATAAAAGAAAGTTCTTTGCTTAGAAAGACCTAGGAATATTGGAAACAAGGTTTACTTAGGAATGCACTTGGGTAATTATATTTGAAAAACCTTTTATAATATTACTCGAGTATGTATTCAGGTAAATCATTTTTCAAAAGCAATTTTCATTAAGAAAGAGGAACATACTTTTACTTGAGTATATACATGAGCAAGAGTGTAACACTTTGACTCACATCAAATAGAAGCATTTGGAACCTCCCATTAATTCCTTAAGTTGAAAATTTTCAAATTTTAACATAATGGTTTTCAGGTTATTATTCATTTTAACATTAAAACTAGCCTAATTTTAAAAAATCATAACTAAATGTAGAAAAATCAAAATGAGGTAGTTTAAGTTCTATTTGAAGCTTTCTAAAAGATATTTAAGGAAAAAAATACTTCAAGCTGTGAATCCATCACATGTGCGCCCAGTTTTCATGTAAAGATACATTATTTATATAGTCAACTTTTCAATTTTACAGAATTTATACCTACTTTTGGATAAGCATAACTTTGTGTACAAAGCTCTAATTTTAATAAATTACCACTCATTTTAAAGTTAAAAATGAGATATATTAAGTTGCCAGGTTTCATGGTCAAACTCCTCTATGTGCCCAAAATCACGTGGATTCCAATATAGGCTCTTTTTAGGTTAATTTCATCCTTTTTAAGAATCATTCTTGTGTAATTATACCATATTAGCTCATATCATGCTTTTACCACACTGCACACCATATGAATTAGTTTTGTTTATGTTATACATCATAGAATAGTCATTAAGTCACCAAGGGATATAGTTATTACATCATTACAACACATTGGTCATAAATTCATATATGACACATAATAATCACTCTTCATCCTAAAGCCATTTCCTTGCCGTTTCGTTATGCATTTGCAGCCCCTAAGTGGTGTTAATTTGAGCATAAAGGGGAGTGAGATTTCATAAAAATCTCAGTAGCAAAGAACTACAATTAAAATGTTAAAACAAACAAAGCATGTCAAGCTATATGTCACATGTTATCCTCATGATAACAATCAATATTCATGTCATAAAAAGGGAGCAATATACCATATGAATAAGTAACTCAATAATGCATATAGCCAAGGCAAACCATGCAAGGAGTTAAGCATATCATCACATATTCAGCTCCATGACATCATGGCATATAAACAAGGAATAATACATAACAACAAACTACGCAAGTTAATATCAAAATTGTAAGTTCTATGCTACCTCTTGATACACTTGATTCCTTGATTTCTTGTCCTTGTTCTTGAGCCCTTTCTTGGTCAATAACAATGCCAATCAAGCAAACAACAATGACATTCCAAATCAACTTAAACAATTCCATCAAACATTTTAATCTAAAACCCTAGCCTTTTAACCTTCATTTTAGGGTTTTAGTATCATCTTTCTTAGCATAACTCCCACATACTTTTTCTATATGATTTTTCATGTAGAATCCATTTATGAACTAAAATTTATCAAAATCCAACTCCTTCCCTTATTTTTTTTTTCTTTTGGCTGAGAGGTACTATTTAGGGTTCCAAAATTTCATCTTCAATTTTAATGCTTTTGAATACATGTTCTCTATATAACCCTACACAAATCACCTTCTAAACTCATTGGAAGCATCAAAATAATAAAAATCAAACCCTAGCATAGAGAACCAGCTCTGGCCGAAACATAGCCCTAGGTTTCACAAGTTGAAATCTTTCCAACAACAAGGTTTAAACACCATCAATCAACCATTTTCTACCTTCTAATCCATATATAAACTTTGAATCATTCATATCTCATCATGAAACAATTTGGTCAACATCTATATGTAGGGTTTTCAACCATTGAACTCCATCAAAACCATGTTTAAAACCATCAATCCATAGAGCATCATAAACTAGAAGAAAAACCAAGCTCTTACCTTGATGTAGGACTTGATTCCACCTAAGTTTAGCTTGTTCTTCTTCTCCTCCTTCCTCCTCCCTTGACGAAAGTGTTCAGCTCTCCCTTGCTCTAAGTTGGCCAAAAATTTAGCTAACGAAGAGAGGAAGGAGTATATATAAAATTAACTCAATTTCTTACCATGTGGTAACCTTGATTACCATTCATTTTTAACCCTAGACACTTAGCACCATCTTGCATTCACTTCTCTCATGATCTTACCACATAATCCTCATTAGTTGTCACTCTCATTGAATGAAGATATCACCTTATAGGGCACCTCAAGAGCCACCTAACATGTATGTGAGAAAAATCACCATTTTTATTCATAATTCCATTCTTCTAAGTCTAACCTTCAACAAATTGTATTATTCTACTTAGGTCCTCTCTCTCCTTATTTTGGTGCTAGAACAACCAAAAAAATAGGAAAAAATTTTATCCTACCAAGCTCATGATTATTACACTGTATAATCTCACAAAATCAATTAAATTTTTCTTAGATCCTGTTAAATTAGTTGTTTTCAAAAAAATTTTTTTATGCCAATAGTTTCCTTTTAATGAGGATAATTTCTCATAATTTTCTTAGATTTTATTTTTTCCCATAGCTCCTTCAATTAAATTTTTCCCGAAATCAGCCTTTTACCAATATAATTCAACTTTAAACATTTTAAAGCTAACCTTTGAATCTCTAGAAGTTAGAAACAATTTTAAAATTCATAATAACCTCTCAAATAATTTTTCTCATTTTTTCATGAATTATTGAAGTCTCTACATGTTTTAAATAATTCAATTTGTCTAATTTTTCTTATTTAGCCAAAATTCTATAAAATTACAGAAAATTTCAAAATAAATTATTTTCATACTATTTTTATTTTTCAAGCCTCAAATATTATTCTAAACCCCTATCTATTTTTCATTATTTTTTGAGAATTTTTTGAAATTTTAGGTATAATTTCCCAATTTGTTCTATCTTAATCGGATATTCTAAAAATAACAGTCTGGTCCTTGCTCAAGTTTCAGTTCTAAAGTTATTCCATCTATCTATCTACTATACTGCTTGACCCTTTGTCTATTTTATATTCCATCTATTTAAAAAGAATGGCTTCATGCTTAAAATACATATTTGAATAGGCTATAGGAGTAAATACGCTTATGCTCTAAAAGTTTTTTCCCCTCAAAAGCTCTATTTTCTTGCTTTTAGCTTCTCCACCAGAGGTTCAAAAAAGTGAGGTCCACAAGGTGAGCGAGGGAGGAAAGAGAATGTTTTATCTATTTTGTTAACCCAACCTCTTGAATTCATTTTTTTATATTAATAAAATTATTTTTTTTTGTTGAGTAACGAAATCATTTTTAAAAATACTATATTTGTATGATTTCTAATATATATATTTTTATCCATTAAATATATTTAATTAAATATTTTGGTATTTTTTAATTTTTTAATAATAAATTAATTCTTTATTTCTAATAATTTTATTTTCAATATTTTTTTACAATTGTCACGTTATATATATTTAATATTAAATATGTATTGCTTAATAAAACTTATATTCTTTTTAATCATTTTACATTTAAACTGATTTTTTTACAAAAGTCAATATAAACATAAATCATATAACACTATTTGACTTTTATTACTTCCCTATTCTAAAGCACTTGGAAAGAAGGTGTGGATATACAAGCCATATTGATCTCTATTAATTTATCATCATTTCCCACTATCTTCAAAGTATCTTGTATGAAGCTCTACTCGAGTCTACCATAAACTTTGTCCAGATCAACTTTAGTTGCCATCCATCCTTTGTTACCCTTTTTACTTCTCATAGAATGTATAACTGCTTGAGCAATGTTATCACTACTTTGTCTTCCTATGATGAAGCTATATTGATGTTTCCCTACTATTTTGCCCATGATATCTCGAATTCTTTTTCCGATGATCTTAATGATAATTTTATAGCTCATATTGCACAAAGAGATAGGTTAGAAATCTCTCATACTCATAGGTAAATCTAGTTTAGGAATAAAGACCAAGTTGGTATTGTTGATGCTGTGGATCTTTTCTGGTTCTTGGAAGCATTGTTTAACCATTTATATCACTCTCTCAGCAAACATATTGTAGAATTGACAATAAAAGAAAGCTTGAATTCCATCAGGTCCTAGTGCTTTCAAGGCTCCAAGATCAAATATAGCCGCCCTATCTCATCATCTCTCAAATTAGAAGCTAACAGGTTCCTCTCATATTCCCCTAGCTAGGGAAAAATATTACCAGTTAAGATATTCCTCTTATTCTCAATCTCACTTGTAAACAAAGAATTGTAATAATTGAGAGCCATATCCTTGAATTCCCTTTGATCAAAAACCCATGCTCTACTTGAATTGTTAAGCCCATTAACTCTAGTTTTCCTTCTTTTGATTAAGGTAGAAGCATGAAAAAATTTACTATTTCGATCACCCCATCTCAACTAATTGCATCTTGATTTTTAAAAGCAAAGGATTTCTTCTTAAGCCAAAACTTTATTGTACTCCTTCCATGGTTCTTTTTCTGTTTGTGCCAATTAGAGACTATCTCTTCTACCTCTTGATCAGTCCACACCTTCTAGTCTTTTTAACAAGGCTTTCTTCCTAACTGTTATTGTAACATCCCGATTTTGAGCCTAAAAGTATTAGAAATAGCCTGAATGAGATAGGCTACCAGACCCCTTTTTAGTAGAGGTCTTAAAGATGAGAAAGGAAGTTAAAGCAGTTTCAGAGACTAAACTGCAAAGTGAAAGTTTTTAAGGGGCTAAAGGGTAATCAAAGTTAGAGGCTCCAGTAAAGTCTCAAAGGCCTAGAAAGAGAAAAGAAGCTAGATACAGACCAAAGGTTAAGTTAAAAGCCTCAAAGAGATTGTTTTATGAGGTTGAGCCTAAGCAGGGGTAAAACCGTAAATTCAGAAAGTTATGGCCATCAGGGGTAAAAATGGAAAGTACTTAGAAAATTCTAAGAAAATCCCAGAAAATGGGAAATAATATTCTAAGGCTCTTTTGTTAAGAGAGATGATGAAAATACCCCTGAGGTAACTTAAACGAAATTTATAAGTTTATGGCTCAATTTGAGATGTAGAGGTAGATTTAATTGTTTGAGTCATAAGGAAACCTCAGAAAATTATGGTAAAATGGGGATGTATGATCTAAGAGACTATAGAAAATTATAAAATTAGTCTCATCCCCAGAAGACCAGCAAAATGGCTTTAAGAATACTTAAAAGCCAGTTGTGCCGAAAAAAGGGCACTTTAAAGAATGATTTTTAAGTGAGGCTACAGGTTGAGTTATGACCTAAGAAAATTCACAGATTTTCTCTAGAATATGAGAAATTTTATGATATTTTTGGATGAATTTTTGAAGCTCTGGATTGAATAAAATGCTCCAGTCAAATATTAAATAATTTTGTCCCCTAAATAGGAGACAAAACCAAAGAAAATATCTAAGAGCCATCATGACGATGCTGAGTCATCAAGCGTAATCATGACACCTATGAGTCATCATGCTGAGTCACCAGAAGATATTTATGGACAGCATAAAAATCAGAACGCAGTATGAGAATATTTTAGACAGTCTTTTGTCTACCCGTTATAGTGAAATCTCTACTGCATGACTCAGTAAGGTTAAGTAGCCTATCAGTAGAGCTAATTATTTTCATCTATGCTCCTCTGAGATGGCGCCATATATGTACCTTCTATTGGCCAGAATTTTAAGAAGAAGTTGTCCCAACGGTACGGGTAAGTCAAGACTCGAAAAGTATTGATATGGTGCAAGATTGGCTTGATAGGTGGAGAAATAATTAAGAAAATATTTTTGCACGAATTTCCATTTATTTTCTCCCTATTTTAATGCCATAAATGATGAAAGGACATGAAAGTGACAAGTGTACGGTTAGATGAGAAAAAGAAAATATTACGTGTACGGTAGATGGAAGACACGTGTACGGTCGGATGCAAGACATGTGTGCGGTTGGATTAAAGACATGTGGCTTGATGATGTAAGCATGATATCATCATGATGAGGTAAGCATGATGTCATAGGACACTTGTCATCATAAGATCAAAAGAGAAAATGGACGGTCCAGATCGAGCCACGTATTTTTAAGATCAACGGTCCAGATTCAGTCTGTTTTTCTATAAATACCCGCTCCCCTCCCTACCATTTCATCCAAGTATAAGGAATCCATGGGAAAGCTCTTGCAAAATGGTTTCTAGAGAGAGAAAGAAGAGGGAGAAAGAAAGGCCAAGTGGTTCCAAGCCAGATCAAGCTCTAAAACAAGGTATGTGATGGTTATAGCACCTGATTTTATGCCTATTTTGGATTAGTTACTATGTGTATCTGATTATGAAATTTTTCATGCTTAAAGTACACTATGTGAGCTTTAAATCCATAGGTAGAACACTTTATTTGGATATGTGTACGATTTATGGTGATTTTTCAAAGTTAGGGTTTGAAATCTGGAAACAGTATTGAACTTTTGGAAGAGTTTTGAGTTCCGTACAGTTCCGGTACTGTTATGCGTAGAATTGGTTCCTGAAACTATTTTTCCCTTAAATTTAACTTAAGGAGCTTTCAGTGAGACTTAGAACCACTCAATTTGGATTTTTCTAGAATTAATTATGAATTTCCAAAGTTGAGCAAAAATTCTGGAAATTCTGCGTGAACAGTATCCACGAAGCAAAATTTCCAGATTTGGTATTCTTGAATCTAAGGCCATCTAAAGTGGTTCTAATTGACAAGAAATGGATATTAAGGATGGGAAATGATAATATTTATGTTAGAAAAGTTAGAAAGAAAACCCTAAGACTAAGAGAAAGGGTTGAGGTTCAAGAAAGCTAGTCTTGAACTTTATGTAATCTAGTGGTCCTAATGGATTATATGATCAATGTGACTATGTTTAGGACCTTTGGAACATCCAAGAGGATGTTTGGTGATGTTGACCGAATGTCCACATGGTTGGAAAGACAAGGGAATCAAAGGAAAAGCAAGGGGAAAGCCATGTTACAAGGTAGTGAACTTACCTATACTGTGTGCTTGATATGTTTGCTTGCATGATGTGATTGTGTTGCCATGATGTGACTAAGCTATGATGAAATGTTTGCAAAGTTATGTTTGCAAGTTTATGTTATGTTTTGCCTTGGCAATATGTTATGGAAGCATGAAATGCTTTAGCTTACTTTCCATGGCATTCATGTGTTAATGTTATAACATGTCATGCATGTGCATTATGTCTTGCATGCTTATGGGTAGTGTTTGCTACTGAGATTCCCCAAATCTCACCCCTCCCTAACCAACCATTTAGGTCAATCAATGATGGGCAATAATGGCATGAGAAGCAAGGAGAAGTAAGCGGAGAATTATTCTTGTTAATGGATGAGACTGTTGATAAATGTATAATTCTACTATTTTGTGAACTATGTTATGGATGCCAATGATGCCATATATTTAATTATAATATTTATGACATGAATGAAAGTGTATGAGCATGAATGAGAAAGAGTAAGGCCATGTTATGTATGCCAAAGAAATAACAAGAATTAAAGAGATGTTAAGGGATAAAACGTAAGTCCTGGAGCAGTAAATTTGTAGCTCCAGTTTGACCTATCAAACGAGTGAGTTAGGTCATAAGATTTGGCAAGCAAAGAGATCTGATATTTCTCTTTAAAATGAGGGGTAGTTTGCCCGATTCCAATAACCGTGCAGAAAGTTATGCCTTTCCAAAGTTAGGCAAAAATACAGTAAAATCCGAAAATGACCAAATGAACAGTAACTTTTTCAAAGGAAATTGAGCTCGAATTTCAAGGTAATCAGTTCAGAAACTATTTTTTCTCAAAATTTTATCCAAAGAGCTTTCTGTAGAATTTGGAATCACTCAATTTCAATTTTTCTACAATTAGTTATGAATTTTCAAAGTTTGTCATATTTTAAGGTGACAATGAATAGTAACCCGTAAATGAAAATTTTCAAACTTGATTTTTCATCATTTGTAGCCTTCAAAAGTGATTCCAAATGCTTCCGTAAGATAAGTTATTTGGTAAAAACATAAGGTGTTACAGTTATGCTTCTAACTCTTGTTTTATTTCACTTCAAAAAATTGTATTTTTTGTTCCTAGTTCCCATGGCTCTAGCTTTCTTTCACCACATCCACAAAATCCTCCTCAAGAAGTCAAGCTACTTGGCATTGGAAAGGGACTTTAGCTGCCTCTAACCTGAATGAATAGAAGTTTTGATGAGTAAAGGTCTATGATTCGATCCAAATCTATTGAGATGATGAACTTTTGTAAATGGGAGTATATTATTCTAGTGGGTTTTTGCCAAAAGACCAATCAATCCTCTCTTTGACTTGATTTTTCACCCAAGTGTATTTGTCTCCAATACAATCCATTTCCATTAGCTGAGACCTATGTATGCAATCCCCAAATTGCTTCATAGTAATAACATTTGGTCTAGCACCACTATATTTATCCTCAATAGAGAGATGCGAATTGAAATGACCAATTACCATCGAAGGTTTCTCCATGGTTTTGCTTATGGTCAGCAAATCCTTCCATGAGAGTTTGCACAAACATGCAGAAGTTTCAGCAAAAACACAAGAGCCAAAATTCCTTGTTACTCTTATAAAATAGTTAGAGGTTAATCTTTAGTTTAAGAAATTGTAGGAAAGTTACTTTATGGGCTAAGGAAGCTAAATAAGGAAGAAAACTCTATAAAATTATTAAAAATTAATTTTTGTAAATTATTTGGAGTTTTTAAGTTAATGGGTAAGGGATGAAATTGAAAACAAATTATGATTGACAGGCAAGATAATCATTATCCCATCTTATCTCACCTCACCACATGTGTTGCTCATTCTGTTTAGGGCCTGTTTGTTTGGAGGGGAGGGAGGGAAAATAAGCCCCTCCCCTTATTTGGTTACAAATTTTGGAGGGGGGGCAAAATTTTCCTTCCCTCCCCTTCTCATCCCCTATTTTGGTTTCCAATAAATTGGGATTTTTTGGAGGGATGCTAATGTGACTAATTTAGCCATAGTAACTTTATGATATTCGTTATTGGCCTTAAAGAAAAATAAAAGAAATGCTCTATACTTGTCACATCCCGAGAAATTTCACCTGGACATAGGAAGTTAAAAATTGGAGTAAGGGCCATGTAGAAACTAGACAGGAAGATGAAACAACTTTCCATGAGAAACACCGATAAGGTCTAGGTTGGTATTTTTGTAATTATTGGCCTAGGAATGACAAAACAGGAAATTTTGAGAAAATTCTAGAAAATTTCCTAAAATGAAAAATTGGTGAATTATAGGGTTTGGAACCTCGATGGAGGCCCTAAAGTTGAAAGTTATGGAAAAAGGAATTTTTATAGAATTTCCCAAATACAAAGGCTTTCGGGGAAAACAGTGAAAAATTGAGAGAAAATAATTCTTTTAAATAGCTAGAGGCCTTAATAACTCTAGAAAAAATATGAAAAAATCATCTAAATATTTGGTTGAATTTATGAAATTGGTTTTAGGCCTTCAAAGCCTCGAAATTAATTTTAGAGAATTTATTTTCCTGCAGTCATATCAATAGAGGCCGAATTGGGAAAAATTCGAAATAAATACCTAGAGGTGGCAAACAAATTCTAAAAATTTTTAGATCATGTTCTTATAATAAAAGGTGAATTATCATGGAGAGAAACAAAGTTTTAGAGGCCTAAAAAAATTATAGAATGTTACAAGTGAATAATAACTGAAAAAGTTTCAGAATGGTTTGGGATTGTGAATTGGTTTGTGGGCCAACCCAAACCATTTATGGGCCCTATGTTGGGCCTGAATTAAGCCCAATTTCATGAACAACCTGGACCCTTCATTAAATATTAATAAAATTTAATTTTTGCATAAATATCAGTAGGAAAGTTCTGGAGACAGGACACTTGGCACGATCTGAGACTTTGAGGCTTGGATGGCAGCCACATGGCCATTTTTATTGGCTAAATTTCAGCCATTAATCAAGGGGAGAGGCCAGATTTATTTCTCTATAAATACCCCCTTAAAATACCCAAAAATAGGTAGAAAATGGATAAAATAAGGGGAGGTGCTGCCCATTTCGTTTTTGGAGCTGGAGACTGAATTTGATAAGTGCTTTAAGACAAAAAATTATCAAGCTTTAATCAAGGATTCACTAAGCCATGTTTAAGCTTTTATTTGGTTAAGATTAAAGCTTATTTTGGTTACGAAATTGAATCATTTTGGAGGTGTTTTGTTGCCATAAATTTGGTTAACATGCTTATGCTTTAGGGAAGGATAGAGGCCTCAAATATAATGTTGGAATAAGCATGTTTAAGTGGTGTATGGATTGATTTTAGGAAGAAAATCAACCTAGGCTTTAAGACACATCAATTTAGCCACTATGCTATCTTGGGGTAGGAGTTTGTTTTGATGTGTTTTGATGATTCCAATGAGTTTAAAATGTGTATTTGTGTAGGAATATACTAAAGGAAAGTGTTTAAAATCATTGGAATCAAAAATGAAATTTTTGAAAAATATGATCAGCCAAGCTTAAATGAAAACAAAGTGTGATTCTTATAAATCTAATTTGATATTTGGGTTCTACATGAAAAATTGTGTAGGAATGGACCAAGAGATTAATGGAAACAAAGAGGGAATAATTATGTCAAAAATTAAGGAAAAAGGGGGTTTAATTAAGCTTAATGTCTTAGTGTTTATGCTTGAATTTTTGACGAATTGGAATGTGTTTACACTTGAATTGATAGTTTTTGTGGAGGAAATGCAAGGAGAGCATATTCCCTTAAGGTGGCTGAATTGCATCAAGGAGTAAGAGGTAGCATTGAATTATAATTTGATTTTTTTATCTTGCTTGTTTAATGTGATTATGTTGTTTGCTTGGATTGAGGAATTGTGTTGTGATCTTGTTTGATTGGATGACTTTGGGTTATGCTTTGGCTAAATGCATTGAATTATGTTATTGTGAAAGTGTTGATGTTCCTCTTTTAGTATGATGCAAAACAGGATTTTATTCGACTTGAGGATGTTTTGAAGTTTTATAACATGTCACATTATACTTTTTTGATTCACATGATGATTGTAATTCATTACTGCTAAGATTTCTATGAAATCTCACTCCCCCTCAATGTATAAACAGTAATAGGAATCCCAGGTGGCGTCACTAAGGGCTAGGAGAAAGGAAAGGGGTTCACTTGAAGGATGAGGGAGTTTATGGTTATTGAAATAATGTTTTGTAATTATATGTTGTTATGTATTGTTGTAAACTATGTTGAACTATTATGTCAATGTTTAAGGAGAAGTACATATGAGTAATTGACCAAAGAATATGTGTGGGTACATGTCTCATGGTTGAGAAAAGCTAGATGAAAGGAAAAGAAAAAGAAAAGGCAAGAATGATATGAAAAAGGGATAAAAGTGGACTTTTTGGAAGCAAAGTTTGACCAATGTGATTTTGATAATTGGATGAATCTAGATTTGAAATTTGACATGCTTTAAAACAAGTGGTAATTCTTTAAATTTAGAGTTCTACACAGAAAGTTATACCTTTCCAAAGTTGGGCATAAATCCTAAAAATTGAGAAATGACCAAATGAACAGTACCACTTTGAGCAAAATTCAGGATTGATGCATGAGATCTGGATACCAATGAGTATTTTTTTTAAAGAGAGCTTTCTATATTACTTAGAACCATTTTGTTTTGATGTTTCTACAATTAGTTATGAATTTTCAAAGTTGGCCTAAATTGTTGTGAATAGTGTACGAAAATCTGAAAAATGGGAATTGTGAAATTAAAATTTTCTCACACTTAAGGTTTATATAATGATTATGAATGGTTCCAATTATTATATAATGAGGTAATAAAGGAGGTGTAATATTTTTTGATATCAGAGCCAGTTTTGGCTTACTGTAATATGCTTTGATTATGTGATAAGTTTGTTATGGATTAAAGGTTTTGGGTTTATTTGATAAATGTTCTGCTAGTAGTGCACTGTGGTATTGTATGGCATGGTATTACTCTGTGTTATCTTGAATTATGTTGCATTGTATTGTTTGAACTATATGGTTGGTTTGGTTTGCTGCACTACTAGGGAAAGAATAGAAGTTAGGAAGATGGTATGCTGCAAAAGTGATTCCTCAGTGGAGGTTGTTAACCAGAGGATGCTTGGAGAATTGTACCCAGGATGGTACTACCCTCTGGTAGGAGGTCCTAATGATCTTGCTCCCCCATTAGGACATTACTATTACTCACTCCCTAGAGAGACCGATGATACTCATTTCGCAGTGGGCTTGAATCAAATAATAGAGCTCTAGGAGGATGAGGTAGGGTCCTGTACCTAGCCAATAACAGAGTTACAATCAAGATTACATTCTCAGCCAGTGCCTAGACCAAAAACTCATGATGATAAGGTAGGCCTCAGTAGGACATTACCTCTAAGGAAGAGGCCATTATCAGTGCCTAAGGAGTTTAACACGATTGGTGACTTGATTAAAGAATTTAAGTACTTGGGTAGGTACATCAAGAGGGATAAAAATCAGTATGCCATAGTTTACCTTGACTTCTTCTGTCAGGTTAGGCAGTTGTATGCGACAGTTAATAAGGAAGGCTAGACCTTGGATACAGACACATGGGCCAAGGCACTACTATTTACTATTCAAGAATCCATACTATATATCTGCGACAGAGTAGATGGGTGTACTTTTAAGTAGAGGCTGGATGTTCTAGAAGACTTTGTTACTGCTACTTTTCCTTTTCTAGGAGGGTTCTAAATAGCTGTATTAACTACGTGACTTTTGATATGACGGGCCGTGACTAATGGAACTATGCTACTGTTTATATATGAATGGGTTATATATAAAAGTAAAGGTTATATGGTGATGTTGTTCCTTGTGAAGTTAAGGGAGGATAGTAGGTATAGTGAGGATAAGATACGAGATATAAGAGGGAGAATAGAATCAGGCCCCTATCGACCCAATTCAAGTAATAATAGACCAACTAGAGGAACAACGGTAGACGATACAAGAGTTATGAATAACCCAACTCACGGAGAGCAAGGAAATGATGCTGCAATAGTAGCAATGATAATAGCAGCTACAGTATAGTTACAGTCACCTGAGCAAGGAGCAGTCGAGATAGCCAAGATGTCCAATCCAATTCTAAGAATTGATAGTAGAATAGGCAAGGCCTGTGAGGGAAGTGAATAAGTCGCAACAGTGGACTACATACCTTGGTAAGTGTAATCTACTAGTGTCTGAGGCCACACTAAATGTGCGAATGGCCGGAGACCAGACTACCCAACTAGAGGAAACCTTTAGAATAATAGATTGCTCTATTAAGACCAGGGTGTAGATGGCAATCTATAAGTTAAGGGAAGAAATGGATAGGTGGTATAAGAACTTGGAAAAATAGTCAGTTAAATTGCTAAGACCCCGATTACTTGGAAATTTTTTAAGGGCTGATTATTCCAAAAATATTCCCCAAGATTAATAGAGAATAAGGAGGAAACTGAATTCCTCACTATAAGTAAGCGAATGATGAATGGTGGTTCATTGATAAGATGATTAGGGGCTTAAGACTAGAACTAAAGAGAGGTTAGCCCCGAGGTGAATTGGAAATTCAATAAAATTGTGAAAGCCTGCCGAATCACTGAGAGTAGTTAAGAGTTGTTATGATCATATTAGGACAATGTTGAGGGTTGATAAACCTCAGGTAAAGACAATGACTAAGGGAGCTTTCAGTTTTAGTGAGAACCCAAAAAGGATATGCACCGTGGAGAACCAAACATTGTTCGATAGGCTTAAATTTATGAAAATTATGGGAGAAGTTACAGAGATCAGTGATACACAATGGATCAGAAGTTATACCTTCAGTTTAGAAAACCCGGACACTTTATGAGGGAGTATTGCCCTAGAGGTAGATGGAAGCTAGTGAGCTGCCCGAGGTGACTTGAGATAAAAAAAAAATCATATGAATAATTGCACAGGGTGCAATATTTAATTCGGGCACTAGCTATTGATTTATATCATATGGGTATGATTGGTAAATGGGCTTTACTAGGAAATATTATTGTGTGATTTTCACTAACACTAGAGTGGTGACCTCTAGTGTGTTTAAAGTATATTATCCGGTGTATTTATTATCATGCTCTTTTTGATCTGCTGTATATACCATCTTATGATATTGATTTGAAAACTAGCCCGAATTGATTTTCATTTCATAATGTTCTCCTTGACTGCACAAATTTGAAACTTAAACTTCCCGCTCCTAAGGAATTTGTCTCTTGCCTAGAGGTAAGATTGAATTTCACTAGTAAGGCCTAGATAGAGAAATGGTTGGAAAACGATTGTTAAAGGTACATGATAACTCTTGGTGTAGGCAAAGGTAATCGTGGAGACAGAGGAAATGCTATTGATAAGTGAATGTCTGGAGAAATTTCCAAGAAAGATTAATAAACTTCCTCTGGAACAAGAAATAGGAAGCGTGGTGGAAGTAGTGCCAAAGACGGGTTTAATTTAAAGACTCTTTATTGTATAACCCTGATAAGATGACTGAGAATGTAGCAATCCTAGCATAGGCAAGTTAATAAAAGTGGAGTAACAGCCCAATTCTTGTACGATCGACATAACCTCAAAAGATGTCACATCCAGTAATATGGTAATTAGGAATAAGAAATATTCCTAAATAATTAAGGGTCAAAAATGACAAGGAGAAATATAAGAATTGTGGTGGAAAATAATTATTATAATTTTCTAAGCCAATTATGAAAAGCTTGACTAATTAAGGAAAATTGGTCAAGAATAATTATGGAAAAATACTTTTGAGTCTCAGAAAATTAAGGAAAAATAAGGAAAATATTCCTTGAGAATTATATGGGATTATAAAATTGGTTTTATGACCAAATTGCCCTTAGAGAAATTACAAAGGAATTTAAGGGCGATTTAAGCTAGTTTAAGGTCCTTTATTTGGAAAATTCCAAATAAATATTTTAACGAGGATAAAATCCCAAGAAAAATTCCTATGATATCCCAAGGAATTATAATAGATTATGAAATTAAAAGAAGACCCTCAAGTATCCAAGATTTTTTTCAATTCCTTTGAAAAGAGGAAAAATCACTAAAGAGAAGGAAAACAATTTTCCTTTTTATTTAATTATTGGGAAATTAAATTTGAGACAAAGAGGGCAATTTGGGAAGAGAAAAATGAGGAGAATAATTTATGGATATGACAGAAAATAATTACAGAGGCCAGAGCACTGTAATTATAGAAAAGAAATTAAACCCGGAGTCAAAGTGCGCCGATAAAGTGTTAATCAGAGTCTTGCACTTTACTTGGCCCACAAGTTACCACTTGTCAAGCCTCTAATGGATGGTAATTAAAGCTTTCCAAGTGTCAAGCTATAATGGAGAGGATTTTGACTTTGGAATTTAATTACACTATGATTTAAGTTAATTAAGAGAGAGGATTAAGACTAAGTAGGCTTATGACACTTGGCATAACATTAATGATGGTTGGTGGGATATTTTGTATGCATTGAATGAGCTCATCCTCCCCCTAAATCTGATCCATATTTCGGCCAAGAGGGAGCTTGAGAGGAAAAGAGAGGGTTCAAGGGAGAAATCAAGAGAAAGGCATCAACTTTGAGCATACAAGTGAGATCCAAGGTAAGTTTTCGGTTCTAAGTTGTTACTTGCCTTGTTTGCTTGAGTTGTATGGTTGAAATTTCTGGTTCTCCCTCTTTGAGTGCTGGCCAAAATGCTTCTTAGGTAGGGGAGGGAGTTGGTTGTTAGATCTTGCTAGAACACTTCAAAGTATGGTAGATCCTAGTGAGTACAAGTGATTGTAGGTTGATTTTGAAGTGTTTTCTTGGTTGTGTTGCTTGAGATCCATTTTGGCCAAAGAAAGATCTGGACCCTAGGATGTGTTTTTCAAAGTTTTGAGGCTTCCATTGTGTTCAAAATGAAAAATGGTGTAGGGTAAACCTAAAGAACAAGTGTTGGAAGCCATAGAATCAAAGTTGAAATTTTTGGATAAGGAACCCTAATGGTTCGGTCAAGCTGAAACTAAAAGAAGAAGATTTATTTTGTTAAATCCAAGTAGATATTTGGAATCTACATGAAAAATCATGTAGGAATGAGTCAAGAGGGAACTTTTAGGGTTTATGGAAACCAACTCTAAGAATTCAAGAACAAAGATGGAAGCTTTAAGGGGTTTAGAAGTTACTTGAGTTATGTTATTGATTCTTATGTGGAATGGTTGATGATTCTTGCTGCCATTTTTGTGGATTGCCATGTTAGGGTTTGGCATTTGTGGAAGCAAGAAAGAAGAACAAGAAAATCAAAGAGCATTGGATTAAGGTAGTAAGATTTAATTGACCTTAATGTTGAATATTACATTGATTGCTATGCAATTTCATGTGCTATTATGTGGTTGAACTAAATGATGAGGATGATGATGATTGTGTAGCTATAATCCTTGCTTTATGTGCCTTGGCTATTGCATGTTAGAGTGCTACATGTATGAGGTAAAGTAGTTCCCTATTGATAGCAAAAGGTAGAAATGCTTGTAATTGATGCATGTTAATGTTTTGGTTGATTGATATTGCTACTGGGATTTCTTAAAATCTCATCACCCAAATATAATGTAACATTTTAGGACCTGAAACTTCCAAGAGCAAGCTGCAGATTGGAGGCTAAATTATGGTGATACACCATAAAAATTCGTGGACATTTGGTTATGTATAAATATCAATAGTTGGTGCTGTAATCCCTAAGCAGGATGTTAGTTTAGAGCCACGTTTTATTTAGTTACTGAAGGAATTTCTACATGAAATTTAGTATGGTTAGAGTTGACGTCATGAGCTTCAAATTGATAGGTAGCACGTCAAAAATGGACAACTACACGATTTCTAATGATTTTTCAAAGTTAGGGTTTAGAATCTGGAAAAATGATTTTTGCCAAATGGACGGAGGTGAATTTCACAAAAATATGATGCTTTTTCAAATGGAATTGGTTCATAATATTATTTTTCCTTGAAAAAGAATTCAATAGATTTTTATAGAATTTTGAACCACTCCCTTTTGATTTTTCTATATTAAGTTATGAATTTTTGAAGTTGGGCTAGAAAACTGGATTTTTACCCGATGAACAGTAAAAATCCGAAAATCAACGTTTTTCATGAATTTTTGAGCCCAAGACCATCCAATGTGATCTAAAATGGTTTTAATTAAACCCTAAGTGGATCTGATAGTAAGGTGTGACAAAAGAGGTAATGTAACAAAACAAAATATTTGAGGTTTGTTAAATCCCCAAACAATGGTCGAAATCCCTAAAGGATGGTAAGCCAAGAGGCATAGATGTTTAACAAGATTGAATTGAAAATTTATAATAAGCTAGGTGCCTAATCTAGACACGACACAGCAAGGTGATTGAATATTCGCTGTGTGATGTGATCAGTGTATAATGATCGATACTTGACCACAGAAAAAAAATTGGTCAAGAGGTAAAGAAGGTTAGAAGGAGTAGAGTCAGCCTAAACCCCTCTTTAGGATGGAGTCAAATGGAAATAGGTGAGTATATAATGATTAATGGATGCATTGGGAACTAATATGTAATAAAGAATGAATAAGGCTTCAATGGTGCCTAAAGCTTGAAGTACTTGTGCATTGATAACATTAGGGACTATATGATGTTCGTTAGTGTCTCTAAACAATTACGAGTATGCAACCATAGCCCCTAGAATAGTGTGAAAACCAAGAGACGAAGTTCCCAAGGAGGAATGCCACTATCTATGGAACTATGTAATGAAGAGGCTCCCTTCTAATAAGGGATATGGAATTGAGGAGTGTACCCTGACAGAGATTGAATGCAAGAAAGGTCTTGGCCACAAAGTACCTCTCTAAAAGTGAATATGATCCTCCGTCATTGAAATCATATTGCTTCGTAAGAGTAAGCCATTCTCGACAAGAATTACAATGAATAGCCGAATGAAGTTGATAGTGATATATCCTCCATCAGTAGTTTTGGCAATGATGATAGTAGGACACAATTGAGGTAGGGAGCAGAATGAATCATACCTTGAGGACAGTGGAATTGGTCAAGAGTAATGGGAAAGGCATTATGAGGAGAATACATAAAATTCCTCACACTTAACAGGGCACTGTAGTATGGTAATAAGTAAAGAGAACGTAATAGTGGAAGCCCTATGATCAAAGTCAGATTGTCTACTTCTAGATCGTCAAGAAAGTGAATTGCACCAAAAAAAATACAGTATAGGATGCAACCAGTCATTCTTCTCGAGGAGCTTATTATTGGAAATCCTAGTCTAGATTGGTTATCAAAAGCATTGTAAATTTGGGTGAAGAAAGGGGGGTTTCAATTGTTTAAGGTAGTGCAATAAATGAAAAGTGTAGAGAATAAACTGTTTTTGGTATTTTAAATGAATGAAGAAATGTTTTGGATTAAAAGGAAATTATGGTTAAACAGTCTCTTAATGATAAAAACTCAGCTATCATTGCTCTTTAAAATGATTGGGAGTTTTAGAAAACCTCTAAGTCTGAAGAAAACCCCAAGTAAATCACTTGGGTCCAATGTCTTAATTAATGAAAACTCACTTTAATCAAAGTTATTTAACATCTCTTAAGACACTGTTGAAAACCACTTAGAGTGTAGATGAACGGATGATGCAAATGCCCTCTGAATGTCTATTGACAAGCACAAAATACCAAGCATACAGATCAATCAACAATAATCACTGATAATCAAACTGAACACAAGGATTCAAACTGAAGTATTATATAGATTAATCAACATTAACATCATCTAATCCCAATACAATAAAATAATCTAAACACAAGATTTACAATCATAAACCAAGTTTAACACAAGTACAGAAAGTTCCTAAATCTAGAAATATTCAACACAACATTAAGCACAGGTTTAGACTACAAAAAAACTCCCCAATTAAGTCCTTGAGCTCAAGTTTCGTCCTCTATAACCAAGAGGCTAAGGGTTTAGCCTCTTATGCTTTCAAACCAATCGCAATCGCTCTAGGAATGAATAGTCATGGTTAAAGCTAAAAGTGAGGTTAAAAAAATGGAGAAGAAGGTGGTTGGAGTGGTTTGATAGGTTCAAAAATGCAAAAAATGATGAAGAGATGAAGAAAAATAAAAGTTTTGGGTGTGGGATCAATGGAGACTTGAGAGGAAATGATGGTGGCTCAACCTATTGCAAATCTGTAGAATGAGAAAGTGTCAGTTCATGGTGGCTACCCCCCTTAGGTGTAGAAGCTCAAAATCCTATTCTAAAACGCATAGCTTCACTTAACATACTTAGGTCACGACCCTAAAATTTTCAAATCGTGACTTAGGGGGCTCAGGTTGCGACTTCATAAGTTTCATGTCGTGACCTGGGAAGATAGAGAGCTTTAATCTTGACTCAGGTCCAAAACACATAGTTTCATTAAAGGGCATCCATATCGCGACCTCAGAAGTCTATGTCATGACCTAGGGAGGCAGAACACTCCAAACTCTTGTGTTTTAGTCCTTGTAACATTTTGGCTCCATCCATGCTCCATCTCGGTTCTTAGGTCCTTCCCTAATTGCCTAAAAGTCACAACAAGGAGCTCTGTAAAGAACAACTAATTACAGATCAAGGCAATTAAAATTGAGGAGAGAAAAATGACCCATTTTACCCCTTAAACAGCAAAATACAATGCATGACTCAATGTAATCAAATAGATAGAAATGCATGCATAATGAGGGTAAAAATGTTGTAAAACATTAGAAAACACTTGAGAAAACCATATAAAGACTACATTCTATCACCCTATCCTGATGTTATTGAGAGCTGAGAATGTGATAATCGATGGTTGCACTGGGAACTGGTTTATAGAGAGAGATAAGTAAGTTTCTGATGCTGCTTAGACATACGATAACATTTGGGACTAGTGAGATCTTTATGTCCCTAAGGCATCAATGAGAAGTACAACAATAGCATTCAGGCTAATAAGAAATGTAAGAGATAAGATTCGTATGAATAGATGCCACTGTCATGATGATCAAATAAGTTAGATCGAGAGGCTCCCCTAATAAGATTTGACATGTAAGGATGTGTCGGACGGAGATAAGCAACTAGCAGGTTTTGGCCATAGGATATCTCTCAAATTAGGAGGTGATTCTCTGACACAGAGTTGATGCCGCTCTACTAAGAGCGAGCTGTTCTCTGAAAGGAAGGAAAGAAAATAGTTATGATGGAATTAACCTTACCCCAATAAGAGAGAAGCTGGCCAAGAGTGATGAAAGGAGGAAATACCTGAGAAGATGATAGAAATGATTTTATAAGACCTCTCCCTGTAAGATAAGAAAGGAAATCATAAGACACGGCAGACTGGCATGGATATGATGACAAGCCCAGAAGGCCGTGGACATAAGCTAATAGCTTGGAATTACTGAGGTGCAATGAAAGGAAAATGGCCTGAGGTAGCTAAAAGTTAAGAGAAGAGGAAAGGAAAGACCGGAAAGATGAAGAACCCCAAAGTTGACAGAAGGATTTAAGTAAGGCCTAAAAAGGTAATATTGGTGTTTATGGTCAGTCTTGGGGAATGATCGGTTAACTGACCAATTGAGGATAGGTGACTTATTCTGTAACTCAGTCCAATAAAAGGCTCTTAAAGAGTGGAACATGGCCCGGGCAGAATGGGAAAGAATCCAAGGTCACAGTAGATCTTGAAGAGGCTTTTGGGAGAGCGGGGTAGCTCTCAAGGTCACAGTAAACCAAGCCTAAGGGAAAGTTATTGAGCCATAAGGTAGCATCTTTTTGGAGTGGGAGAATGAGATGACCATGGATGAGTCTAAGATGAGGAAACCTCTTCAGGTTGGTTGCTTAGTACAGAGAAAGTACCCTTGACTTTTTCATAGACACTATCATTGTTGAATAGGTTGAGCACAATTCTATTCTAGTCAACAAAAGAAAGTGAAGAGTAAGGATTAAGGGAACCATAGACTGTAAGTCCTAAAGGTTATACATTTAAGCAAGCTATATGTGAAATGGGAATGTAAAGGAAAGAAGATAGGCCCTAAGGTAAAGATGATAAAGGCAATGTTGAAGAACTTAAGATGCCACGGTATAGTAAAATACCATAAAACGAGTACACTGTCATGACATTATTATGAGAGAATGGCCTAAAGTACAAGAAGAATGCGAGCATGATGATAAATACGTAGAAATAAAGGTCATGCTCGTATAAATGACAAAAAGCATGTGAGTATGAATTTCAGGATTGAAACCTAGCAATGAGGTATAATAATGAGAAGTTAAGAGGCCAAGTGGAGTAAAAGTAGAGAGATCCTCCCCAGTTAACATCTCATCAAAGATAAGAATAACTGTTTGACCCGAAAATTTTGAGGACAAAATTTATTTAAGGGTGGAGAAAATTGTCACATCCCGAGAAATTTCACTTGGACATAGAAAGTTAAAAATTAGAATAAGAGCTAATGTAGAACTAGATGGGGAGATAAAACAACTTTTGATGAGAAACCTTGATA